>NC_079147.1:208050492-208264700 GCF_945859685.1 Eupeodes corollae | reverse complement strand
ACTTTATAAAGAATTTAAAAACAAAGTAAAAATGAAAGACTGACAGGGTCAGTTGCGACTTGCGATTAGTATAGTGCATGCACCTCCCTGCCTCCCTGAAGCTTTCTTTTTGTTGTTTTTTAGTTAGGTGTTCATTGTGTCTCGCGAGAGATGATAACAAGGACAAGGGCAATACTTAAACTATATACTATGTGTACTTATAGTCAGTTGATTTCGAGTTCACGACGACAACGACGACAGGAATGTCCTTTTGTTTTTGCAAATGACGACAGCAACGTCGACAATGACAATGACAACGTCGACAACGGCGGATTAACTACAAGTTTTTCCTTTCTATTCGCGCGATTTTTTTCCGACTTTTTTTCCTGCTGCATCCACTTTACTACGTAATTAGTTTGACGAACACAAATGGAAACACAAAAAAATAAAATAACGTTCAACACGGTCATGCAAATTAAAAGTTTAATGTTAAAAAGAATAAGAAGGATTGAAGACCAGATCATTAAATAGATTGTAGGTAAGCGGTAAGGATAACGCAGGTGGAGCGTTTGGGTCACAGCAACAATTGCAAGTTTAAATAAATAATTAATGGATTTGCAACTTTGTATACGCGAGCGAGGATAAGAAGAGTGCAAAATAGCGTCAAAATGCAGCAACGGTTTTAGGTTTCTTAAAAATTCATGAAAAATACTTAGTTTGAAGGATTCAGTTGTTAGATATTTATGACGAAACGGATACAATGTAGGTATAAAAAGTAGATATTTATTTGAAAAGAAAGTATTTTAAGATAGATTGTAATACAGTGAAATAGGTATCTTTAATACAAAGTAAGCTTTTTAATTTGAAATCAGTGGTACTCGACCAAGATTTGACATTTCTTCTTTTGGAAGGGTATCTATTTCAATGCATATCTGGAAGACTAAGTCGTCAATACTCAACATTGTTAAAAAATATAATTTAAATTAATTATTTTTGTGCATGTAAAGCTCTTTTGTCTGTTCATTGTTAACCTGATGTTTAGAATTTAAAACCGTTCTAAGTTTAGTTTTTATTTCAATTTGAGACAGAAAAAATATCAGAATGAACGATTAAAGAAAGAAAAGAAATATGCTGCAAATATTACACCAATACATTTTATTTTATTCAATTTAAAAAATTAACAAACTTTTTTTTTATTTTAGGAAATACTGGAGAAATACATAATATTGGTGAGTAAACATTTTTATCATATGGCTAAAAAAATGTTCAATAATAAAATAACTAAATTGTCCCTGAAAATATTTACCTACATACCTATTTGTTCCGTAAATATTTTGATATTCAATATTTTAATGGGTTGTGCACTTAACTAATCAAAAAATGTTTAGATTTTGTTTAGATAGGTATGTCTTAGATATGTTTTAGAAAACGAGTAGTTTATTAAGAAATTATTTATCTTAAAACATAACATTTTAACGCAATTTCTTAAAAAAAACATTACGAACTTTGATGGATGCATTAATACTCGCAAACTTCTAAAACTAAACGGTGATTTTTTAAGAGCTTGAGAACTTTAAAAAAAAAAACGCATAAAATTTGCAAAATCTCATCGATTCTTTATTTGAAACGTTAGATTGGTCCATGACATTTATTTTTTTAAGATAATTTCATTGAAATGTTGACCGCTTCTGCTTCTTAGGTGGTCCATTCGGAAAGTCCAATTTTGGGTAACTTTTTCGAGCATTTCGGCCGGAATAGCCCGAATTTCTTCGGAAATGTTTTCTTCCAAAGCTGGAATAGTTGCTGGCTTATTTGTGTAGACTTTTGACTTGAAGTAGCCCCACAAAAAATAGTCTAAAGGCGTCAAATCGCATGATCTTGGTGGCCAACTTACCGGTCCATTCCTTGAGATGAATTGTTCTCCGAAGTTTTCCCTCAAAATGGCCATAGGATCGCGAGCTGTGTGGCATGTAGCGCCATCTTGTTGAAACCACATGTCAATCAAGTTCAGTTCTTCCATTTTTGGCAACAAAAAGTTTGTTAGCATTGAACGATAGCGATCGCCATTCACTGTAACGTTGCGTCCAACAGCATCTTTGAAAAAATACGGTCCAATGATTCCACCAGCGAACAAACCACACCAAACAGTGCATTTTTCGGGATGCATGGGCAGTTCTTGAACGGCTTCTGGTTGCTCTTCACTCCAAATGCTGCAATTTTGCTTATTTGGCTTCAGTTCTTGCACGAGCTGTATTTTATACGGTTTTACACCAAGATCTTTGCGTAAAATCTTCCATGTGTTCGAATAACACAAACCCAATTGCTGCGAACGGCGACGAATCGACATTCCACGGTCTTCAGCAACACTCTCAGAAACAGACGCAATATTCTCTTCTGTACGCACTGTACGCATTCGTGTGGTTGGTTTAATGTCCAATAAAGTAAACTGAGTGCGAAACTTGGTCACAATCGCATTAATTGTTTGCTCACTTGGTCGATTATGTAGACCATAAATCGGACGTAAAGTGCGAAACACATTTCGAACCGAACACTGATTTTGGTAATAAAATTCAATGATTTGCAAGCGTTGCTCGTTAGTAAGTCTATTCATGATGAAATGTCAAAGCATGCTGAGCATCTTTCTCTTTGACACCATGTCTGAAATACCGCGTGATCTGTCAAATACTAATGCATGAAAATCCTAACCTCAAAAAAATCACCCTTTATTACCTTCACCAAAAGTGTATTTTAAAAATTATTCTAAAAATTTAAGAAACAGTAATCAAACATTATAATTAATTCTCTAATACACGTTCGAGGTAAGCTAAAATATAGCTATACTTTTGATTTTTTAAAAATATTTGCTTGATGTGGCGAAAGAACATAAACTCAAGAAAAAAAAACATGACGGTTTTTAATAAAAATATAAGAATTAATTGGTTACTTTCATTGTACAACGATTAAAAGATTTTAGATAGTATTGACCTATTGGTACTTTCGTAAAAGAGAATCCATATTTAATTCCTTACTTACAATTTGTTGAGGGACTTAATAAAATAATTCTCAGTGTAAGCAGCATTCTTTTTTAGTTGTTGAATTTTACGCAAATTTAGTCTGATATTAAAAATGGCAAAACATGTATTTGATCCGTTTTCGAATAATTAGCTTTTTAAAGCTTTTAAGACGTAAACATTACGTTTTTCTAAAAAGAATTACTTTTAATATTATAGCTTTATAAATGCTTATTTGTGTGATACAATACTTATGTATATTGTTACTATTTTTGGTCCAATTTGTGGACGTTTCAAGATCCCTAGAATCTAAGTAAAAGATTTTAAGAGAGATGGTTTGTCTGCATGTCGGCCATATCTCAAAAACCGACAGAATTATCGACTTTTTCTAAGTTTTACAGATCGAAAGATGCAGAAGTCTTACCAAATTTTTTCACATACCTTTAAAGCTAACGACTTCGATTCAATTTTATTTGTATTATGTCAATTGACGCGATTCCAAATTAGAACAATTTGGAAACAAAATCAATTAATGGTTGTTTTTTATAAATGACAAAGTGAACAAAGGGGTATGCTCATTTTCGGCCCGGAGTGTACACCAATGAATTTGGTATCAAATTAAAGGTTGTTCTAAGCCGGATATATCTGCAAAAATATTTTGTCCATAACTCATGGGAGATCCGAGATATTTGAGATTGAAGTTCGAAATGTCCAACCATTCAAAATCAGCACTTTTTCGACATAAATGCTAATATCTTTGGATACAGAAAAGTTAGAAGAATCAAAAAGGTATTAAAATAAAGGTGTTAAAAATATCTTTTAAATGAAACTAAAATCACATTTCTATGATTTATATATTTTGAGTTATTTTTAATCAAACCTTTGAATAACAGCATTTTTTAGGCAAACTTTTGTACAATAATATCTTTTAAAATTCAATAATGATATTAATTTTTTTTAGCACCAATAAGTGGCTTAGTTCACAACCTTTATTTTCATATATAATTTTTTAGGGTTTCTTCAACAATTTATTCATTTTGCCACTAATAATTCAAAAATATGCTCCCAAAATACAAAAAAAATCTTATACCTAATACTAAAATAAAAATAATTTTGATAGTAATAGTGAAAAAATTAAATAATTCTATTAAAGTGGAGGAAATATTAGAATAAAAAAAGAAGTTGTTATCACAATATCGACAAAACAAAATTAAATTAATTCAAAGAAAAATAATAAATAATTATAAACTAAATAATAATTCAAAGAAAAATAAATAATTTTAATGGCAATGGGTTTGGGTCTTCTATTTTTATTAATTTTACCTGAAGAGGAGCTACCCATTCAATTACGATGTTCCTTATTCCAACTTGTCTCATTATTTGATGAAAGCATATGCGATCTAAAACGTAGAATTGACCTTTGGCAGTTAACGCATACCTGTCTTCGATTTCCCACACCTGAGCTAGGTTCGTTTCTTTGCACTATGGGAACTATTTCCGTTACTTGGATTTTCATTAAAAGTTGAATCGCAATCCATTTTTGTAAAAAAACATATTTTAAGCAGAAATCACATCAAAAAACCAAATATCAACTGCATCAAACCAAAAAATATAACGGAAAAAAACTTATTGACAGATATTTAATAGCGTGAGTTGTTAACTTTATACCGCTCACATGCTACTCTTCCAAAATTATAGTGTTAGGTATAAGATTTGTTTGTATTTTAGGAGCATATTTTTGAATTATTAGTGGCAAAATGAATAAATTGTTGAAGAAACCCTAAAAATTATATATGAAAAAAAAGGTTGTGAACTAAGCCACTTATTGGTGCTGAAAAAAAATTAATATCATTATTGAATTTTAAAAGATATTATTGTACAAAAGTTTGCCTAAAAAATGCTGTTATTCAAAGATTTGATTAAAGGTAACTCAAAATATATAAATCATAGAAATGTAATTTTAGTTTTATTTGAAAGATATTTTTGACACCTTTATTTTAATACCTTTTTGATTTTCCTAGCTTTCCTATATCCAAAGATATTAGCATTTATGTCGAAAAAGTGCTGATTTTGAATGGTTGGACATTTCGAACATTAATCTCAAATATCTCGGATCTCCCATGAGTTATGGACAAAATTTTTTTGCAGATATATCCGGCTTAGAACAACCGTTAATTTGATACCAAATTCATTGGTGTACACTCCGGGCCGGATGTCCCTTATAAAATGAGCAATCCCCTTTTTGTAACCTAGAATATTTTTCGAACAAGGAATGATATTGATTCTAAAATAGTTTTGTTTAACGCAGAACATTTATTGCATCTGATACAAATTTTAGAAAAACCGAGTTGACAGTTTTATTTAATCAGAAGTTACAAATATTACTGTTAAAATTTGATGAAAATTGGTTTTCGACCCAAATACCTTGACAAAAATTCTAAAAACTACTGGTGCTAATTTAAAAAAAAAAAAACTATTTTTAAGGGCTTATTTTTCCAAAAACTTAAAACTCTAAACAAACAACTAAAAACTGCTAACAATTGATTTTCGACTCAAGTATCTTAAAAACAACAAAAAAAATTATTGACTTTCTTCATCTTATATGAAATGTTTTCATCAAAATTTTGTAAAACTATTACCAATTGAAAGAAAAACAAAAACCTAATGGAAAATATACTAAAATGTAATAAATATTAAATTTCAATTCAAAAATCTTGAGAATAAGTGAAGATATATGTATATGCAATTTGTTTTTTTTTTTTTCAAATTTAGGAACATCACTTTTAGGCTAAATTTCAAAACAAAACATTTAAATATTCGCAAACAAATTCAAGCCTCAAAAAAGTATATTGCATAATACATTTTATTTTTAAGGCTGCAGTTTTGTAAAAAGACAATTTCCAAATATTCTCTCCATGGCTTTATGAGAATTGGAAAGAAGTAAATAATATAAAATTTAAATTTGAAATAATATATAACAACAGAAAGCCGGGTTCAATGTCGTTTTTTTAAGGTACTTAAGCTAGTTTGAACATCTTTGAATACTATGATTTCTGCCTATTTTGATTTTGCATCAATTAAAACGAGGAAGTAGAAATTTTGCAAAGGTCCAGCGTAATTGATGTGCACTCGTTCCCAATTTTCTTGAAGTGTACCCCAAGGATACACTGGAGCTTTCGGTGGACTAGATCTGTTAATTGCAGTTTCTTACCAACCGCTCGATGTTCTTGTCAATATTATTCCAATATACATATCGTCGGGCAAGTTGTTTCATCTTAGTGATACCCAAGTGCGTTTCGTGAAGTTCTGTCAGAATTTTTGAGCGTAAAGAATGTGGAATTAGAATTCTATCTTTCCGAAAAATGATACTATCTTTGAGTGTTAACTTGAAATCGGATGAATAGGCTTTCAGGTTGATGATCGTTTTCCGAAGATCAGAATCCTCTTTAGTCTTTTCTTTGGTTATTTGAGCAGTAACTTCTTTACTTGAAATCTGTAAAATTCTTTCATTGTATATAACACATCGATTTCTTCACCAATTGATTGATCAGCTGTGAATTTAAGGTATTGTACTGGAGCTCTAGATAAGCAATCGACATTCTGGTTACTTTCCCCTGGTTTGAATTGAACAGAATAATTGAATCCGGATAGAAATGAAGCGTATCTGAGAAGTCGAGCTGAAGTCATCTGAGGCAATGCCTTATGTGGATGATGAATTCTCGACAAGGGCTGATTGTCTGTCACAAGTAGGAAATTTCTGCCGAATACATATTTGTAAAAATGAGTAACTCCAAAAATAATAGCAAGGGCTTCGGATTTCGTCAGAGAACGTGAAGCATAAGCTATGGGTTTTTCAATTCCATTTAAAGTATGATTCAATACGGCAGCTAATCCATGAGGACTGGCATCAGTTGTTAGAACGACAGGCAAGGATCAAAAGGCATGAGGACTCGGTCGCTGCATAGTTTGGTTTTGAGTTTGATGAACACTGACTCGCATTTTGAAGACCAGTACCATTTTTGTCCTTCCTGGAGAAGACAGCACAGAGGATGTGACATAGTTGAGAAATCTGGGATAAATCGAGAGTAATATGTAACAAGGTCAAGAAACTTTTTTACATCATCAAGATTCGAAGGAGAATGCATATCTTGTATAGCACGTACTTTTCTGGAAATTTATGTACTTATTTTGTTGAATTCAATTACATGTCCCAAATAACTTATCTTTTTTTGTAAGAATCAACATTTTTTCATAGGCCGTATTTAGTGAGCTTGTGTAGACATGCAACAAGATTTTGAAGACATTCGTTTCGTGATGGACCGTAGACAATTATAACGTCGAAATAAGCTTCAACTCCTTGAAGTCCTTTGAGAATTTGACATAGTATTCGGTTAAAATCTTGAGGCCTCTATTTCTTCTTCATAATTGGAACTATCTCTTCTCGATAAAGTCCTTCTTACTGACTTACAGCAAACAACCTGTATTAAAAACTTGAAAAATCGAATTTTCGATTTAGTCTTTTCTTTTGACACTATTAGAACTCTTGTTCTAGAATCTAGATTAAAAATTACTGATATTGATACATAAGTAATCACCTTACTGAACATAGTAATTCCTTTGATTGCTTATATAATTTTGACTTCAGAAGAGCTAATTTCTATTTTCGTCTGAAGATTTAACCATTTCTGGAATTGCTGATACTTTGGCATTTTCTAATATTGACCAAGCAGTTTAAAATTTGTATAACATCCTAAATAATTGTTTAGAAAAAAATGTACCTTTAAGGAAATCAAGAAATACAAACTTTCGCCACCCTTGGTACACGAAAGAATTGCGTTCACTTCGTAACAAAAGAAATAAGCCATGAAAAACTTATCTCAAAACTCTGTCTCCAATCAACTTCTCTGTTTATGTTGAATTCTCAAATGAATTTAAGTCTCTTTCTAATTGTGTATACGCTTGTTATGTAACTGATATGAACACATTTTTAATTGAGAATCCTAACAAATTTTGGAAACTTGTAAACTTAAAGAAAAATCTTTTCAGTTAACTTCACTTACAAAAACCTTTCATTAGATAAAACTGTTGATATCTGTAAGACCTTTCGCAACAAATGTTCGTGAATCATTTGCTAATATCCCTGAAGAAGATGATGAAGTATATTTTCATAATCTTTACTCCTTTTTGCAAACTAGCTGAAGTCACATCTCTGTGCTACAGAGAACGGTCCTTGATCTTTTATCTGCGTTGAATGATGACTGCTCAGCCGGTCCCGATGGTATTCCCCCCATATTATTAAAAAAGTATAGTAATACTTTAGTGGAACCCCTTACGACCATATTCAAACTTTCTCCAACCCTCAACCCTTTAAAATGCAAGACGATAACTTCGCTAGGCAAAGGACTTCAATGATTCCTATGTTACTATTTCTTTGTACAATTGTCATGTTCGTCCTCATCTTGAATATGCTTCGCAGTATGGACTCCTTATTACGAAATTCATAGAAAACGTATTGAATCAATTCAACATAATTTAATTCGCTTTGCTCTAAAGGGTCTTCCTTGGGATGAGCCTTATGATCTCCCTGCCTTTGAACATCGTATTCTGCTCCTTCAAACGCCTTTGTATTATTGTCTTACTAACAACTAACACATGCACTTAAGATGAGCCCCTGATCGTAATTTGAAAATCTCATATTGCCCTGATTCATATATCGTGATAGCAAACATCATTTAACTGCATGGCGAATAATATTTTCCGGCGGAATGAAGTTGGCAAACACACAAAGGTGTTTTCACATCTCACACATACCAAGCTTATACAAATTTCCACGCAATTAAACGTTAATTTTCATAAGACCCTTCCACAATTTTGGTGCACTTTTTTATTGTTTAAGTCTGCATGCTTCAATTTGTCAAAGGTTGAAGCAAGGAAATGTCAAAGTTTGACACATAACTTGAGGACAAGGTATACGTAACTAGCAGTTAACATCTTTCGTTGTGGTTGGACCACCCTTTATTATTTTATTCAGTACCGATGTACTTAAACCATTTTACTTAACTGTTAGTTAGCTATACATATATCTTAAAACAAACTCTCATGATTTCATGTTGCGGTCTTTTCGTATGTCTACGAGTAAAAGCTTTTAAAATTAATCATACTTTAATTCAACATAATTTAAAGTAAAAACTAATATTTTTATATTTTGATATGGGACAGAATTTTAATAACTTTATAATTTGCTATTAAATTTATTCCCCAAAATATGTTACTCATTTATCAAATCATTTTGTTTATAAGAGTTAATCCTTAATTTCACATTTCCATATTAACTTTCAAAACAACTTTATAGTTCTATTTACTTTTTTAAGTTATTCTATTTTAAATAACAAATTAAAACTCCGGGTTAACTTTTTGCCAATTTTCAAATAAAAGTCATGCTTTAACCTTATTATATAACGTACAATTTTCATATTTAATGCAAATAAAAATAAAACAAACAAAATTTAATTTAACATTCCGAACACTTAATTAAGTGTTTCTCTCAAAAATTATATAAGTAGAAAAGTATTGGTAGTGTACTTACGAGTAAGCCAATGAAAATGCAGCAAAAATGTTAATTTCGAAAATTCGTTTCAACTTGGCTTTCCACCTGGCGAACCGCATAGCGTAGTGCACTTAACGACCAACCGTTGTTCGACCGTACCTATACCAACGTATGCATATTATGTGTGGGTTGTTAAGCTAAGCTTATAGCATAAGTTAACAGATATGGGTATTTTGGCGGTTATGTATGTATATTCATTCCGTGCCAAAAAGTCATCTGACAAAAACCCCTTTTATATTTTTGTTTCTTCGACAATCCTCCTGATCCTTCCCCTCCACCAACACCGAAATTTACCTACCCCCTATTTTTTCATTCGTTTTAATTTTAAACTTTTTCGTTAAACTCTATTTCTGTCATAATTTCCTTTTATTGCTCGCTTCGCGCATATACACAAAGAATTATAAGCTCTACAATGCTCATATCCTTATTATATGCTAAATATACGTTTATGCAATCACCCGCATACGCCTTCCAGCTCTCCCACTCCGACGCCTCATCCGCATCATCTCCAGGACTTTCGGTTTGTTGTTTGTCGCATGTGTAAGAGAGAGTTCCAACACAGTACTATCTATAAGTGTCTATCCGACATAGTCCGTCGTGTCGTCGAGTCGTTGACGCTTAGTGTAGGTACGGTACGGAACGTATTAAAATATATGTACATACCGTAAGTCGGAGAGAGTCCTTGTCGTTGGTTTTATTTATCATCGCACACAGAAATATAGACACTCATTAAGCTCATTATAATGTTATCCTTTTATGATCTGCCGTTAACAAAACTCCAGCTTTTATTTTAGTATGCTATATTAAAGCACCATTTCAGGGTCGGACTTGACTTCGATTCAGAATTGGCCTCGATATCTTTCAAATTCAAATTGATTTAATTGTATTTATAATTGAAAAGTAGTATTGCTTACATGTGATTTTTGTAGGACTCTCTAGTTCTTTTAATTTAAGCATGAAGTGTTCCAGAGCTCGTTTAGGCCCTGAAATGTTGTCCTATCTGACAAAAGACAAAATCCTTTCCTGAATATCATTGTTGTTATTATTGTACTCCCGAGTCTTCTGAGTAGACATCATGCAGATGCAGATTATGCAAAACATGGGGGTTGCTCAACGACAACAGAACCAAGCAACGCAACGCTCAGGACGACTTCGCCGAGCTACAACAACGATGGGGTTTCTGAATTTTCTGGCTATACGATACGCAGTTATGGGAATGAAAAATTTTATATTAAAAACCAACTCAACTTAAAATTATTTCAATTTAATTTTGCCATTTTAGGGGGAGTAAAGGAATGGTGGTGAAATAGCCCCTTCTTATACCTTACCTATAACTCTACTCTACTCCTTCTCAACTTTAACCACTTTTACTCCTCTCTGGTTTCTGCTCTTATGTTAATTATATTTAAGAGGAAATCCTGGCGGTATGTTTGGGTCTCTTATTTATATAATGTATCTGTATCTGTGTACACACAAAAGCAAGATCAAACGCATATATATATGGTACACTCCTCACATTATACTCGTACTCGTATAAAGCTAATGGGGGCTGATTTTGATTATAATTCTGAAATACCTACCTTATACCTCCTGCTGTCGTTGTCGTTGTC
Source organism: Eupeodes corollae (assembly GCF_945859685.1). Taxonomy (NCBI): domain Eukaryota; kingdom Metazoa; phylum Arthropoda; class Insecta; order Diptera; family Syrphidae; genus Eupeodes; species Eupeodes corollae. The sequence continues at coordinate 208,253,493 of NC_079147.1, read as the reverse complement.
GTTTAATTCGAATTGCCACGTTTTTCATATGCAAATATTTTTCCTGTCTTGCATCACTTTTGAAATGTCAAAGCCTTATTCTACATTAATTTTCTAAATTCGGTTTGATGACAGGTGGTAGCGATAGGTATATATCTGGGTTGGAGGGTTAGTGAGTGAGGGGGTTTGATTTAAGAGCTTACACTAAAAACCTGATGAGAGGTTTGTTGTGCATATATTGAGGTTTTGTTTATTTGTCTGTTTGGATGGATCTTAAGCGTCATGCATACACTGACAGTTGAGGAGATAAGAATACACTTTAAGGACTATTGCCTGAGAAAAAGTCAATCATTTTAATGTTCAGACTTTTAAACTCGAATCGTCGGTATGCTTTCGGAATAACTAGTTCCATTTAGATATCTAATGTTTTCATATTTGCTATTACGAGTAAGAATAAAGTCATTCGGTTCTATGATTTTCACACTACTGTCACAATAAAAAAAAACAATTATTTTTGGAAAAAATGAAAAAGAAATTTCTGAATGGAAGCAATATTGTCTAGTTAAATTTAAAAAATCATTCATTGAATCCATTTTAAGTCTAGTGCTTAAAAAATTGCAATCAATAAGTGTTCAATGATTGGTATATATTAAATTTAACGTCAATGGCGCAAAATCTTAACCAATTTTGTAAAATTTTAAAAGCATTTTTAACAATTTGCTCAGCTAAAAATAAAGTGATTTTAACATCTTTATACATGTATTTTAACATCTTGCTAAATTTTATATCACTGCTTAAACTTTTAGTAATTTTGTAATTTTATATGACATCTATTATTCTTTTCCAATTTTATTTGAAACAGTTAATTTTTAAGTTTTTTTCTAATAATTCGAGAGCTACAATAGTTTTTTTCCAAATTTAACAACTATTTGAACACTCGGTTTTTTGCAGAACAGCATTATATTTTAAGTCCCGAGTAAATCACTTTTAATAGGTTGACAATAGTCGATTGAAATCCGAAGTTCGAAAATTGTCCAATGGCACAAATTGTGTTTAAAACTCTTTAGCACATAAAAAAAGAGGTAAATGATGGAAAGCAACATAACAGTTAACGAATGAACATCGGTTGGAGTCTTCTACTTCGTCTATCGTTAAACATTCTGATTGTCATTTTTTTGTTAAGTTTAAGGCACTCAAGGTTAATAAAATCATGACAAGAGTACGATAACTTAGGCGACAAGATATTTCTTCGTTTTTTTTTAGAACAGTTAAAAACATGCATTTTTTAGTCAGTTTTTAAATCAAGTCAAAACTATCCATAGCTTTTGAATAATTTACTTTTAAACTCAAAATTTGAGTAAGAAAATTAAAAACATTTTTTTTAATAATTTGTTGCTCTTATTAATTTACAATCAAAAGCTGAAAACTAGATACTTTTATGTCTTTTAGTTTTATAGACAATTGAAAGCAACCACAACTACTATTTAAATTGCTTGAGTGGTCTTATTTTGATAGTTAAATTGGTAGGTGCGAGTTTGGGTGTATGCAACCATCTGCTTGGGCTCACTATATGATTTGGGGTGGATGCAAGGTTGGGTGCTTGCAAAGTTTCTTTTGCCTTTAAATAAGCTGTTACTATCAAAATAAGACTAAGCAAATACTCAAGCAAGGGAAAAATAATTTAATTCAAATATTTTATTGGTAAATTTCTCAAGAACTAGAAGACATAAAATCATCTAGTTTTCCGTTTTCATGAAAAAACAAATAAGAACAATGAATTCTTAAAAAAAAAACACAATAGTAGATAAGATAATCTTAAAGTTTTGAAAAATTACATTTAAATCCTTTTTTAAACTTTTTTTGGCCAAATTTTGAGTTTAAAACATTTTGTTTTAAAAACTGTGCATAGTTTTGACAAGCTAATGACAAAATTGTTGGCTCTAAAAAAATGTATAAAACTTAGTTGTTAGTTTTAAAATAATTTTTTTCCAGGTAACGTGCCTATCTTTTTTGAATTGCCCCTACCGCCTAAACGGGGAAATTAAGACCCACTGCTCTTAGTTACTTACTTACCACCACTCCCATAGTAAATAAAATGCACGACTGGGTCGCACGAACTAGCTCGTGTATGCAAGGAATCTGTTTAAAGTACCTATAAAAGATTTTAAAATATACCTGTTAAATAAGTTTGTTTTCAAATATGTAAATGCCATTTGACTTGCCAAAAAACCGCGCTATTCGTCCCAAGACACAACTTATCCTAGGACATTTCATCCCGGAAATGAAAAATACTTGTAAGAATAATTGTTTGTGTATTCAACTTGTTCGTTCAAAGCGTTTTCCTTTGGATAGCTTTATTTTAATTTCATATAGAAAGAACCAGGATGGAAAATAAATTATCTGAAGACAAGAAAGAGGAAGAACATGTGTGTTTAAATTGTAAAGCGATCGTCTATTGGTTGTGTAGTTAGGTAGGTGTCTAAAACGAAGAAGAAATAGTTTTTTGGCGTGCTCAGCTTTATAGAGATAGACAGATAACGACTTGTTTATGATGATAATGAAGGAATGTTATTGGAAGTAAAAGGTGCTTACTACAATTCAATCGCATCCCTTTTTCACTACAAGTTTTCAACGCAAACATGGAGTTATTACATTTAGTTTATTTTTTTTCTTTTAATTTTAAAAGAAACAAGCATAGGAATAAGTAGAAGAAGTTACTATTCATGTGTTGTTTCCAGTCAGGCTCTTATGCGTTTTGGATTTTAGCATTGGAGTGACACGTAAGCAATAGTTGTGGAGGTTGTACGTTACATCTATATAGGTATAATGCGTATATACGTTGAAAAATGTGTTCTAATAGAAAATGCATATACTCTTTCTGGCCCGTTTCTTAAACTTGTACAAAGTATTCATTCTTTTATATAGGCGAACGCAAGTAAAATATGTGTGAAATATTTAAAAATCACATATACAAAGGTACCAAGATAATACTTGATAGACACTTTAAAATAGATTGTTGATTAAATATATCATATTCGTTAATCTGATACAGTGGAGCTACACGGACCGCCATCGTTGGTATTAAAAATAATTATTGTTATAAAAAAATACATAAATATGTACCAAATGCATTAATTTGGCTAAAAGATATTAATGTACATAATTACAATTTTGTAAAAATAATGCGCTCTTTCGGGCCCATGCACAGTTAAAATTTTACCTGAAAAATAAGTTTGTCTTCAAAAATTTGAATGCCATTTTATAAATCAAAAAATTATTGATTTTTTTTTATTTTTTTTTTTTAAATCGTTAGAGAGGTTTTTTTTTAATTAATTTTGTATTTATATAAAACTTTTCAATTTTGTTTTAAAAATATTTTTAGTATGCAGTTGTTTAGTGATTGTAAATATACGCTTTGTGTTTAAATTTCGTAAATAAATGCTGACCCGTTTTTGAGATACAGAATTTTGAAAAAAAAACTCAATATTTTTTTAAAAATCTAAAAAATAAAAAAGTGCATTTTTTATAATCAAATATTGTTAACGCAATATAAGCGCTTATTAATAAAGAATTATTGAAATCAGTTCATAACTTGCTGATAACACTGAAAGAAGCCAAGTTAAAAAATAAAATTTTAGAGAAAATTTAAAAAAATCTATCGGTTTGTTTTTGAGAAAATTCGAATTTTTGTTTTTTGACAAAAAAAAAAATGAATGGGGGCCACTGTTTATTATGATTTAAAAAAAAATGAAAAAAAATGCCTAACGCGAATCTGCTGAAAACCTTAACTTCCAAGTTTAAACTCAATCGACCATTTGGTTTAGGCTGCGAGAGCGTGGACAGACAGACAAAGCCGACCGGACGAAATCGCGGGCCCACTTTTTTCGACTTCTCTACAATTGTAATATCATGCTTGATTAAGATCTCGAGTTCGAAATTTTGCACTAATGCAAAACTTGCCATATAGTTCCTATATGTCACAATTAAAAATTCTGTTCTATACAAATCCGTCGTTAAACTTTGTCGCCTGAGTTATTGTACTCTCCCCAATATCCTTAATATGTTTAAGATTAGACACAGTTCGAGCTTACAAAAATAAGAAATAATTTAAGAGGAGATACTGGTGCACATTGGTCTTAAAGTTTTGAATATACTCGTAGTAATGAAAAACAGAGTTAGGCAAAACATTTCACATTCTCGATGTGCAATTAAAAAAAGTATCTCTGTACTAGGTAGTATGCCCGAAATTGAGGGTCAACTGATGAGCATTCCTAAAAGTGTTGCAGCTGAATTGAGTGAGATCAGAAGAAGTGACAAATTTCTTGAAAGCAATCTTTAGCACCTAGCGGAATTTCTGGCAATGTCAAATATGTGATCTTTGCATAAGAGGCGATTCGCATAACGAGTACTGAAAGTTGATTTGTTTCCTGAATGCAAGTGCCACTTATAAAAAGCGGCATCGGGAGTGGGTTAAGCTTTAATCACAGAAGACAGCATTAAGTTTTTGAAGCAATAAATTCAACACAGATCGTACCCCATTGATGGAGAGTTTAGAACTGAATGATCTTATCATACGCTGCCGTTAAAGTTCCATATCCAAAGGACAGGAATGTGAACCTAGATACAAATATTAAAAGCTGAGAGTATTGTCGTCAGCGAAACAAGCAAATGTAGCAGACAAGAGATCAATTATAAATATAAAGAAGAGAGTCAGAGACAAAACGGAGCCCTGGGGAACACTAGCATTTATGTTATTAATATAAATAACGAAGCAGGGATCCGTCTTACTCTACGAAATGCTTTTGATACCCATATGAAGTGCAATAATTTTACTGTCTTTAAAGCAATGTTAAATGTGCTCCACTGTTTGGTTAGATAAACCATCAAATCACCTGTGGAGCTTTTGCTACGAAATCCATAATGCCGGTCATTAAGAAGCTTTCGTTCTTTTAGACATTTCTTAAGCTGATAGTTAATCTGCATTTCCATGACCTTGGAAAGAAGGGACGTACATACGTGCAACAGGTTGAACAAATGGCACATTTTGAGAAAACTGGAAGTTCCGAAAGTTGGTGAAATTGATTGTCGACACTAATATATTGCCAGAAATTAAAGATATTGCCATTAAAGTCTTAGCTCATAAGCTTTTGATCTTAACATTTATTACTATTTTTTGAAAAATCAAATATGTAGTCAATTTTTCTTATAAAAAACAAGAATCTACAAAAAAGACGAAACATTTATAAAAACTGATGTCTAATTTTAATATCTCGAAAAGAGAGAAAGGTTTTGACTTAAAAGTTATTTCCTTCTATGCACAATTTTATTTTTCCCTAGACAAATCAAAACGGTATTTAAAAAAATAATAAAACATTCAAAAAATTGATAAAATTAATTTCATTATATGCAAAGTATTGTTGCTAACCTTTAGTTAATTTTTTAAGAAAAATGCAATTGACGGCCTTTTTACATGATTTTCGAGTCAAGTAACTTGAGAACAAAGAAAGATATTGACTTTAAATGTATTTATCTAAAACAATTATTGTTGTTAATATTTTTTTAAAGTCTTAGAAAACCCGACAGATGTGAACGGATTATCATGTATACATTTTAAGCTGGCTGAAATTGCAAATTCTCCTTGTTGTATTATCATCAAATTTATTTCAGGTATCACCTGCCAGAAATGGTGTTTTTAGAAACCATCTTTCCTTTCGAGTTTGTCTTTTCTTGAAATACAAACGGGAAATAATAGAACTTCACACTTTCTCTATTCCCATACTAAAAATACCTCCAAACGATTTGATTTATGAACTTAAGATTTTAATTTCGAAAAGTTTACTCAACATTAAAATAAAATTGCTTACTCCACCTTCATTAAGTACAGCAATTAAATACATTCTACGCGTGTCCTTTCAATTACCTAATTTCAAATCATAAATTATACCAATTTATTTACGCAAAGAATAAGAAGAACCCCTAGACGGTCTCCTAATGTCCTCTTTGTCCTTTTATCAAAAGTGATAATAACAATAAATTCAAATAAGAAAGAAAGAAAATTGTATACGAGTAAGTCAATAATTTGCGGTTACCCGGGAGACAACAACAAGAACAAGGACCAGGTATTTAATTGAATGTTTTAATACGTTTGATGCTCAGCGAAGTGCATCAAAAATAACTCAACCACTTCAATACCATATTTTTTTCTTGATCCTTTTGCCACGTGTACCCATCGCAAGGACATGCGACTAGACGGCGTGAAAGAATTTGTCAAAAGTTGATATGATTTCAGGACGAAACTGAATAAATTGGACAAACAACTTATAGATCGATATACGCGTAGACATCACAACAGGGACAAGAAGATGAGACGAAAAAAGGATATAATACCCTGGCGCAATTTTAACGCAACGCAATGTGATTATTATGTTTATTATTTATGTGTATACGAAGGATTTATAATGGAAAAAGGATGTTTTCATTGTGATAACCGAAGCGATGTCGCGTGTCACATTCTCGATTCACCCCTCAATCAATATTAAGTCTAAATCTATCTATACGTGGCGCATACATACCCACCCCCCGTTCCCAGGAGATTATAATGTGGTGATTATTGTACTTTGGAAGAATAGAAAGGAATTAAAATATTTAAGGGTTCATTCATCTAGCAATAAATGTTGGTAATTTCCACGTTTCCTTAGATTCATAGGTAAATTCGAATGAGAGAGAGGATAATTTCCATGGTAATATGGTCTGAAATGCATATTTATCGCTAGGGATGTTTTCGTTAGAATTGTTAAAGAGGGTCTGGAACTTATTAAGAAGAGTTTTGGGCAGTGATTACGCTAACAAAAGGTTGTGAAGAAATTTAAAAACTGTCAAAATTCTAACAAACACCTTCGATTCTACTCAATTCTTGAAATATGTGTCTGCAAGGGTTATATTTTTACTGACTTAAAATATTTGCCGAATTATTCGTAAATCAGCTTTGGACTTGCAACCCCGAATTATGCATTGGTTATACAATATACGCATCGGTAATCAGACCAATTGTTCAGAACGGTGTGGCAGGATGGTGGACAGTAAATCGCGACAAACTTAGCAAAGTCCAATATTCGGCTTGCATTTATGTATCATCGGGTCGCTTCGATGGCACTGTGGCACTTGTCACCCTACTTCATTAACCACCTTTAGTTTTACTCACAGAACAAATAGCTTGAAGTTCTGCTAATGGTCTCAGAGCTTCATCATGTTGGACAGCATTGGCCTCTTTGTTATGTATTATTATTTAGAATCAATTCCAAAGCTTACATACTTTACCTCCATTTTCTACAATTTGATAAATAAAATAATTTAGGTGGCTGAACGGTCCATGAAGAACCACGGCCTAGTGACTTACAACTTACAACCATTCCTGTGTGCGAGTAATGTTGTCAGGGATAGAAGGGACCTACAGTTTATATGCCGAATCCGAACGGCAAATTTGAGAAAGCACTTTTCATGACAATAATTACTCTTGCGGAGAATTTGTCAATTCCTCGCAAGAGGCAGTACCCGTGAAAAAAGTTAGGTGGCACAGGCAGAGATTGAACCCAAGACCCCTTGCATGACAGTCCAACGCACTAACCATCACGATACGGGTACTACTCTACAATTTGATAGAAACTTTAAAATTTCTTTATCTTCTACATTCTTCTAGAGAATATTGCATTCCTGGAAGATCAGTCAATCCACTTCTATACAGATGGATCAAAAACTAATTGATTATTAAAAATATTCTGAAGACTAAAAGTAATTCCCTGATTCCACCTTCACATTCCTTGTAATCCGTGCAGAACTTTTGGCGATAAAAGAAGATTTGTCCTTGCTTAGAGCAAAACGCTACTTCAACATCTATATCAACATTTTATATCCATATTTTCTCATACACTTAAATCCATCGACTCTGTCTCTGAACTCTATAATAGTCAATAACTGTAGATGATCTCTAGTGGATATGACACAGCACTTAAAAATTGACATAACAGGCTATCGATATTTTCCCAGAATTTGTAAAGCAGATGAACTTGTCAAAAATGGTACAGTACTCGGCTTGGTAAACTTTCAAATGACTTTTGCAGAAACTGTTTGGACAAAAATGAGGAAAAAAACGTTCTTCATCTCTTCTGTACATGCCCTGATCTATCTCAAAAACTTATGAGCTCTTTAAGAGAATTCTCACTTACCGATCTAAACGATCTCAAGCAGACTTAATATTATAGGTCATTCACGTTTTATAAAAAACTTCAAAATTCATGTGTTATCAGAATGGGCCAACAACTTGTCTAAGTGTGTCCTGCTCCATCAACATGAACTAAATAGTATGGCGTCAGTATAACCCAAGCGGATTCAAGAATTTGCCCGACAGAAAAAAATATTGTAAAACTGAATTCTCTATCGAAACTAGAAGAATTCAAAATACAATCACAATTTGTCATACTACATTTGCGTGTAAAACACATTGTCTTACATTTTAAAAATCTTGTAGCTCTTTACAATCCTTAATAGAATTCATAATTCAAAGTACTTTAAATCAACTGGATGAGTAAGCGATATAGAAGTATTTAAAACAGGAGGCAAATCAATAATAAATAGCAAGAGACTTAAGGTATTGACTTTAAATTGACATGAAAGGTAACTCCTGAACATGTATAACATTTTTTTTTATAATATGACGAAATCCACATAACGAAACGGTCTTTAAGTCTAATATAACTTGATTTATGAGGTAGAATTTCTTGACTTAATTTGTCAAATTGTATTGCGTTGGACTGTCATGCCAGAGGGATTGGGTTCGATAACTGCCTATGCCATCTAAAGTCTTTTCACAGGTACTGCCTCTTGCGAGGAATTGACAAATTCTCCAAAAGTAACTCTTGTCATGAAAAAGTGCTTTCTCAATTTAGCCGTTCGGATTCGGCATATAAACTGTAGGACCCCTCCATTCCTGACAATATTACTCGCACACAGGAATGGTTGAGAGTTGTAAGTCACTAGGCCCTAGTTCTTAACGGACTGTTGCGCCACCCTATTTGATTTAATTTAATTTGTCAAATGCCTTGCTGAAGGCTGAAGCTATGCAATCGACTTGAGAGTGTTTTTCGAATGCAACCAAACAAAAAGGAGATACTTGTAGTATATTAGTAATTGTAGATTGTTTTTACAAACCATGTTTATTGTCACATATAACAGAGACAACAGTACTTGCACACAGGAACGGCTGAGAGTTGTAAGTCACTAGGCCCTAGTCCTCAATGGACTGTTGCACCACCCAGTTTATTTATTTATTTATTTTATAACAGAAAAACAATATGAAGAAATTCTGTCACAGGCAAGGGATTCAAACCAAATAGGAAAAGAGGCTGGGATGCGACCCACACTGATAACTTCAAATTCCGTTCTGTCAATTTGTGTTGTTTAAAAGTTTGTAGGGTTTCGTGTTTTGCTAAAAAGTTGTCAGTTGCATTATTTATAAGAAATTAAATATTACCAACAATCTCTTGCATATAATGAAATAGTTTGATTTTAAAATTTTTGTCGAAAACCAATTTTTACCAATTTTACATTTCTTAAAAGTTTTTATTTCTTTTATAAACAAATACAAATTGGACGAAGGAAATTAGTTTGAAAGTTATTATCTTCTATTGTTTACGAGATATAGAGAACCGAAAATCAATTTTTTTCCAAATGTTTGTACTATTTTTTGAAGATTTTTTTTTTTTGAAAAAAACAACAATATTTTCTGTGGAAATTAATTTGATGTCGCTATTTTTTATTTTTGAAAGATACCTAAGTCGAAAGTAATTGTTTACCAAGTCTTAGAACTGTTTTTTTTTTGGAAGAAAACTATAAATTTGAATTTTCTCAAAATTGTACAGAATGTCGAAAACACTAATTTTTTATAAGATAAAATTAGTTTGAAGATGTTTGAGTCGAAGGTCAATTTTCTACCAACTTTTATTATTTTTGTTAATCTTTTTATTTTTCGTTAGAAAATGTCATTCAGATTTGTCTCAAAATATTACTGAATGTTGACAACAATATTTTTTAAAAGATAAAAGTAGTTAGAAGCCAATATCTCGGAGTTTTGAAAAGATATTTCAGTCCCAAATTAATTTTTACCAACTTTTAGTAATGTTCTTTTTTAGGTTTTTATTATTTATAAAAAAACGATCAATTTGATTTTTCTCAAAATTTCACCAGAAGTTAAAAACGTTATTTTTCGTTGCGCAAAATTGTTTGGGAGATGAAATAATTTTTATTCGTAAAATTTTCGACGTGACAAATTTTTAATTTTTTTTTTATTTCGACGCTAGGATCCTTGAAACGTCGAGAAATGTCAAAATTTTCGATTTGACAAATCGGACCCTTACAATAACTGACAATTTTCCTTTAGGACGATAATTCCTAACTAATTTTTAGAAGATTTTTTATGGACTGGAGTTAGGTATGAATAGTTGCAAAGAAGAAACAATGGATAGGAAATATAAGACACACATTCCTTAACTTAAATTGCGGTATTTCCTGATGGAATACCGCCAAGACTAAAAAATGTATTTAGCTTTAAATTAGTCACGTATAGAGACTACAGAAATCGAAAATGTATTTGGGCAAATTGAATGTGTTTTTGTGTGTTAGGAAATATAAGAGAAGAAAATTTCAAAGACAGTCTTAATATGCGAACGTTTTCGAAATTGACTCTATAAGATAGGTTGAAGAATTTTGAAAAGTCGTACTTGCAAGATATAAGTCAAATTTACGTTTACTACAATTTTAACTTTTTAAATCGTTTAGTTAGATGGTATCCAAAAAACAATCGAATAAGATTCCATAAAATCGTTAAATAATTTCCTCTAAACACAAATTTGAAAATTGTGTATCCCAGTTAATTTCGGGTAATACCTTAGTTAAAAAGCTAAGTAAATTAAAGTGACATTTTGAAAGTCAAATATGATTTGTACATAACTTAAAAAACATTGCATACACACACATTTAATATAATAGAGTAAAGGCATGATGGCGATCTTTATGTACAGGCTTTAAGCCTGTATTCAAAGCCGCCGCCGCTTGACTACTTTCTGTGGGGATGTGTGAAGTCACAAATCTGCACCGATAAGTTCGAAACGATTGAGGAAATCATTCTCCGACTTATTGCCAGAAATCGTGTTTAAATTATATTTCGAATGAATTAAATTTCAAGTCAATTCAAAATAATCTCTGTTCTATTCCATTTTAAAAATTCCATACCTCTAAAAAAACATACTTTATAATCTTCTACGTATAAAGCTACGATGACGATGTTGGATTCGAATTTAATGTTTGAATTTTTTATTATTGTAGCCTTAGTTTTAAAAAGAGCAAGTTGTATTCGAATCAGGAATCACAAACACAACGATATGACAAAAATATTCTTAGTTTTATTTTCTTCTTTTTTATTTGACATGTTTTGCGCCTCTGATCCCCTTTGTTCTCCTTCCTATATATCCTCTGCAGAACTTGCATCAACTGTGATTTTGACAACAATTGTTAGTTTTTAATGAAATTAAAAAGTTTTCTCATTTTTTTTTATTTCTGTTGTTTGTTCTCATTGTCGTCATAGAAAATGAAGGAAAAATTTTCAAAGCGTGAGTGACATTTTTTTTGTTCCTTTCACTATGGATGTACCTACATATAACTGCCTCACTGTTGCTGTCTGTAAATGTCTACTTTGTGCTTTTTTTTAATGGCGGAGGAAAATTTGGGGAGTGAGGAGTTTGCCGGGTTGAGAAGTTTTAGTTATTTTTAGTTGCACTTTGATATAAAAAAGGATATAATTTCATTAGCACAAAAGTTTAAGTGTCAAAGTCAATGTTGCAGAAGATTTTTTTTTGTTTTGATGTTTGTAGTTTTGAAGGCGAATCAATTTTAAAATCCTGTCAAATTAAGAGAATTGAAAGGAAACAAAAGAAATTTACTGTCCTTCGAAATGTTTGTAGTTATTAACTTCAAATAGGAAGTTATTGTAATCGGTCCGATTTGTTGAATTGAACATTTTGACATTTCTTGACGTTTCAAGGTCCCTAGAATCGTGTGCATGTGTACGCACGTTTGGGAAGTTTTTTCGTCGTCCATACCTCAAGAACCAGTAGAGATATTAACTTCAAATAAATCTTGTTAATAATGCAATGTTGGGAAACCCTAAATATCTCACGAACTAATAACGCTTGAGACTTAAATTAAATTTGTAAATACATATATATTTTGATGTGATACTAAACTAGTTTATTTTTGGAAACAAATCCAATTAACAGTTTTTGTATTAATCAATAAAACTGCAAAAAAAATATTTGTCGAATATTTTACGAACAAAAAATGATTTTATCTCCAAAATATTTTTGTGCAACGAAATATAACGTCTTTGACATTTCGTAAAATTTTAACAAAAATCGAATAGACAGTTTTTTTTATAAAAATTAAAAGATTAAAAAAAACATTACTTAAAGTTGGTAAAAAGTGATTTTCGACTCAAATATCTTTTCAAAGAAATTTAAAATTTTGGCTACAAACTAATTTTGTATTAAAAAAATGTCGTTTTCAACGTTCAATAAAATTTTGAGAAAAATCGAATTGACAGTTTTAACAAAAAAATAGAAACCTAAACAAAATTTTACTACAAATTTACATTTTTACATAAACATTCAATAAATTTTTATAACAAAACTAAAAGTCAGTTTTTTTCATAAAAAAAAATTTTAAGCTCCAAATTTGGTAAAAATTGATGTTCGGTTTTCGATGTCTTCTGAACAATAAAAGATATTGACTTAAAATTGATTTCATTCATCCCATTTTTATTTGTTTTTATAAGAAATACAACTTTTTAAGAAAAGCTACTAAAATTGATAAAAATTGATTTTCGACTAAAAATCTCGTTAACAAAAATATATTTTGAAATCAAACTATTTCATTGTATGCAAAATATTGTTGCTATTTTAAAAATGTGTAAGAATAATTCAACTGAAAACTTTTTTAACAAAACACGAAAGCCTACAAACTTTAAGAAAAGCCAAATCGACAGACGGGTGGGAAGTTATCAGTGTGGGTCACATCGCAGCGTCTATTTTTTTAAATGATGTTGAAATTTTGGGAATATTTTGGAAGTTTTTGTGTGATATTCTTTAATGTTTATGAGAAACAAATGGCAACTTCTGTATTATGGACACAACTCAACAATCAGCTGAACTTTACTTTTCTCTTACTAATCTGTATGTTGAAGACTCATAACCGTGTTTTGAATTTTCAGTTATGGTTTAAGTTTATTCTGTTTTTTAAATCAAAGGGAATATTCACAGAAATGTTTAAGTGTTCTTTTAGCTACTTTATATGTATAGCACCCTTACTGAGTAGAATGTTATTAAAATGTTGGTAGTTTTATAATTTGGGACAATCTTTATGCAATTTTTTAATCAACCTAAAACTATAAGTATTTACATAGCAATCAGACCTCTGCTTTAAAGGTCCTTTGATTTTGGCATTTCTGCATCAGCATATCACGTGGTCTCTTCAAATAATTATAAAACATTTCGATGAGGTTGGAAAATCCTTTTTCTTCGTTCTTTTTGATGCAAATATTGGTAATTCAAAATAGGAGCTCCTACCAACCTCCAATATCCCAAATAACGTGCCTATATATTTTCTTTCTAAAACCAAACATAAAAAGTAATACATTAATCGATTTTGTATCATTCAAAGGATATTTATTAGTGTCCTTCAAGCAATGAAAGACCAACCTTACCTATTATACCTATCCACTAGTTTGTGAGGCCACTTCTGGGAAATATGTTTCCAACAGACATTATAAACTACACGACAATGTGAGTCTACCTTACCTATTTATTATATAGGGATACAATGGGGAAGTGGGTGGAGGTGAAGTGATATGGGGACAAAGAGTAAGCTCTGAATATTCAGATAGTCAAAGCATTATTCTATACTCTACACTTTACCTTTGTCTCTCTAACAACAAACAACGCAACGCAACTCACTCACAGCAGTGTTATAGTGTTTCAGTATATACAAACATATATGTATGGAGGTGGGTATATAGGAAGGCAGATGGAAGATAGGTTTCAAAAATGGAAATTTAGCCTTGTAACCATCCTGCTATTAATTACTCTTCTGCAGCTATAGCGAGAAAGGTGAGCTGAACAAACTCCAGACGCACAACTCCCACAAAACCTATAAAAACTCATTCATGCATCAGCATACATCTATACACACACATACAAATTCTAGGATCCACACAGGGCACAGACTTTAAGTGGTAGACAATTTGGCTGCTTGAAAACGTCAGAAACCATGTTATTTGTTTAGTCTTGTAAAGCCCTGGAAACTTTGTGGGATGCATTGCACAGAGGATGTGTTTTGAGCTGAAGCTTCAGGTAAACCAATATATATGCAGATGCACACTCGCTACACACACTGTGTCACTTTATGTCCATTTTGTAGGAAAAAAAACTCATCACAACTCCACTGTATGCCCATATCCGTGCTAGGTTTCAACTAGCTTGTAGAGCATCGTCATTTTATATTTAACAAGAAGTACACACATAAGTAGGAGGATACCTTACCTGCTACTCGTTTATAATGCATGCAAGCGGGATGTAAGAAAAAGATTATTTTCTTGTTTCCTGGAAAATTTGTTTACCTTGTTTCTTACATAATTTTCTTTTTCTACCTACCTAGAAGACAACACAGTAAAACAGGAAGGAGGAAGGACTAGAGCGCCCGTCATGCCATCGCCAGTGCAAGCCAAAAGCTTATCCTTTAAGTTGTTGGTGTGGGAATATGGGATAAGGATAACTGGATAAGGATTCGGTACCAGGAAGCTTGAGTATAGATAATACCTACTATGTCTTACGATTAAGGATGTAAGGATGTACATACATTAACTATACTTGTAGTAGCACACTTGGTAGGTAGGTAAGAGAAGAAGATATTTGTCCTTTTTTTCTCTCAAAAGCCTTTTAACCAACTTCATTTGGACAATTTTAAGTATATTAATGTTTATTCTCTTTTCATTGCATGGGGGTCGAGTTCATAAAAAAACCTTTCCAGAATTTATCTGAGGTGTTTTCAAGAGTTGAGAAGCAGAAACTTAAATACTATAAAAATACTGTCGGCCACGTTTTTAATTCTGTCGCGGTTTTGTTTTACCTGTATTAACTTACTTATGGTGGAGTGGCGCTTCAGTTCTGTTTCAACTAGAGCCAACAAACTTCTCCATCTATCTCGGTCCATAGTTGCAAACTTCAAGTTGAGTAAGGTCACTTTCTCTTTTGTCCGCACGCGCCGGCTGATCCGCTGACTTTCTCTTTTAAGCTGTCCTGTGTCCGAAGATTTTCCGGGCCGGATCAATTGTTTCCAACCATGTATTCTACGTTAACCAGCCATCTCAGACGTTGGACTTTTATCCTTCTGGCAAACTCTACGTACTACTCCTCCTTACTCCTGGGCAGACCCGGGTCGCAACTAACATGCGTCTAACAGCCAAATCTGTCCCTAGCAAGCTGTCTCCAGTTTCGGACGCCAGTTTGACAGTGATGTCAAACTAGACATATCACCAGTATATGCGAGTAAGTTTTGAAAGATAGTGCCTCGCGTTAGTTTGGTTGCAGATAGAATATTAAACCTCAAAAAGTGCAGAAAAAGTGCGCTCAAAAAACATTAAAAGTCGTAAGCGTTCATTGAAAAACAAAAAGTTCTAAACAACAAAAACACTTATCATACCCTACGAACAAACCTTCGAGATACACAAGAATCATGAAAGATACCAACATTGATGTTCGAGACTCGAACAAACTTTGTGAAAATCACGCTTAACTTCGGATAGTTATGCTAAAAAACGCATCTTTTATTCATCACTTGATTTTTCTAAAAAAAAAAAACTATCTAAATAAAATCTATATTTTCGAGTCTTATAAGTTGTTGGTCAAGAGACTTCTAAAAATTAAGCAAACACCAGTTTTCTATTTTCTTCCCACTTTACTTCCAATTGGTTTAAAACATTTAATTTTTACGTAATTGTCAGACCACCGACAGAAAACCGTAAACTTAGATTAAATCCTCTCCAAAAAAAGGAAAGAATGGCCTCCAAAAAAGATTTAGGCTCAATTTAAACTTTCAAAAAAAGACCCTTTTCTCCCCTTAACAACTACAATACTTGATTTTAATCCTTCCTCTCAACAACATTGTGGTTTCTCGAAGCTTTAAAATCCTTTTTCCACAAAGAAAAATCATTAGCAAACCGAAGATGAAGGTTTACGCTCAGACTCTAAGATTAAATTCGTCAAGGCATCATAGGGTGACGCAAACCTCTCTCATTTCAGTCAGACATAGGTAGGTCGAGGTGGGTAAGTAGGTATACCCTCATTTGTCAAATTGGTCTGTTTTTTGTTTTGTTTGTTATTTTTTCTGGGTAAGATTTTATATAAGCAAGCAGTCATCCCCACTTTAATATTTCTCAAACTAGCAACAACTAAGTTCATTAGCAAGTTAAGCTAGCATCAAAAAGCGTTTACCCTTTTCAATCTTTTGTGTCTACCAAGCAACCAACCAATCCAACTTCAACTCCAACCGTCTTCTTTCCTTTTTCTTGGTTATATAATATAGACAGTAATGGTATCCTCTCTGTTCCAATATAAAGGATGTGGGTATAATATTTTTGGGTGACAGGAGAAAACCATTTTTGCATCCTTTTCGTAGATCAAATTTAATTAAAACCTGCCGACTGTTGTTTATAATTTCCACAATCCCAGTCTCTGTTGATGTTGCTGTTCCTGCTGATGTGACGGCTGCAAAGCCACTTAATATTCAAATGAGGTCCTCATTTATAATAAATCAAAAATTTACTATTTTCTTTGAAATGAAATGATACCCTACGATGTCCATAGGTATAAAGAACGCACCCTCTTCTTGTGCAGTTTAGTATAAACAGAGTTTCCTCGAACTCGAATGCCCCTTCCCCAAACTCTAACAAACTAACAAGTGAAAGTCTCAAAAATATTTAAATCCCCTCTTTCTCCACTGTCAAGTCCTTTGCTTCTTGTATTTATTATTTGTGAGTCCTTACAATAATATTTAAGCATCAGACACCCACAATGAAAACACCCTTCATTTTTCTATTTACATCAGACTTCGTATCCTTTTGCATGATGCGGTACGGCAATGGCAATTGTTCGTTAAAATGTGTAAAATGAAAATGGAAAGTTATAATAGCAGCCAGGAATGTTGTGTGTCGCGAGGAAACTTCTTGCACATTATCCTTATACCTTATACCTATAGCCGTTCTTCTACGAACAAAATAAGGGAAAACAAGGCTGACAAGATTCTTTGTTTTAGCGGTAAACAAGTTGTATGAACGACAAAAACAACTCTCCCCTATTTGATAACGGGCGCGGCGGCGGTGGGGTAGGTATCATTTGATATTGTAGCTAATCATAATAATATAACTGCATTTATTATCCCTTGATACTTTTAAGAGTTGCTGTTATTTTTGTTTGTTGTTTTATTAATACAAAGAAAAAAACAGTCAAAAAGCACAATCAAAAGGGCAAAAAGCAGGAGGAGCACAGTCGTAGTCGTTGCGGATGTGTATAGTTTGGGAAATAGAGTTGCTTTTCTTGATATAATTATGATGTGTTGACTTATAGTCTATTTCAAAATGTTGCTTAGCTAAAGGGTCCTCCATCTTAGTTTTTGTTTTCTTCAAGTAGTGCTAATTTTGTGAATGGTAACACCTAGCTTATGTCGGATTTGACAGATAATTAGTTTTATCCTTCCGGTGAACGCATATGGTTGAGTAAACGCTTGAACAGCGCTGGGAAATAAGCCAACTGAGCACACAATGCGTTTTCGCTTCGCTAAGTAGGCCTGCGATCGACTTAGGGAAGATGCCGATTTTGCCAAAAAAATCAACTTTCTAGATTAAGCTCCTTTTGATCTTGACGAGTATGTAAACAAGCAAAATCGTGCATTTGGGGCACAGAAAACCCGCACGCATACATTGAAAAACCGATGCACCCAAAACGAGTCACTTTTTAGTGTTTGGATTTTGGTCCAAAGACATAATTGGGATATTTTTCTTCAAAATGGAGCAAGGAGTGGCCTTTACAGGCAATGCATCTCGGGGCATGTTGAACGAATGTTTGTTCACAAAATTTCAAGAGGAAGATATTGGTAACATTCCGTTTCAACAACTCTATGTTTTGCGCTCTGTTTTTGAAGATCACATTATCAGCCACAGAGCTGATGTCGTTTGGCAACCTTGGAGCTGCGATTTGTCATCGTTGGACTATTATTTGTCGGGTGCCATAAAAGATAAGTGTTACGCCGACAAGCCACAATTGACACTTTAATGAACTAAATTCGTGAAGCCATTGGTAAAATACAGCTGCATACAATCGATAATGTGCTTAAAAATTGTACCGATCGTGTAGGCTACTGCATGGCCAGCCGAGGCAGTCATTTGAATTAAATTATTTTCTATTATTAAAAGGCAAAATTGAACTTTCAAATAAAAAAAGAAGTTTGAGAAAATATTCAGTAGTTTTTTTTTATAGCATTTTCAAAAAAAATATTTGGCGAACCCTTTAGAAATGAAAAAGTTATTCCTTTTTTCATTTTTGTAGAGGGTATTTTTTAGAGGCAACGAAATCCTGAAACGGTGAAAGTTGTTTTTTCAAATGGACATACAATTTTATCCTTCTTGTATTATAACTTAATTATGATTTCTAGAATTTTGGACCGACTATAGGCTGTTTTTCAATTTCTTATAACTTTTTCCAATATTTGAGGCCTTATAACGCCAATAAACTATGAATTGAGTTGTTGTGACATGTGGTACTGCCTTGTTCAAACAACGTAACAATTATTCCGCCAACCCATAATGTAATGTTAATGGATTTCAACATTATGTTTGAGAATTACCATCACTGCAAATGCAAATGTTTTTAATTGATTTAAACAAAAGTGAACTTCATCGCTAAGCATTATTGGCTTATCAAAAAAATGACCCAAGATTTTCGAACTAAATATTTACAACTAAGAAACGTAGTTCAGGCATCAGTTTGTTCATTATTGAAGAACCAAACAAATCTTAATATAACTCACTTAACAGGTGGCAAAATGGCCGCCAAATAATATAGTGTTTCCAACTTAAAGTTCATGTAAAATATTCTTTTTTATACTATGTGTGAAACACTACATCAATTAAATGACCACCACTCGAATTGTTGCAAGCATCGATTCTTTTGAGTTAATTTCCGAACGGCGCGGCGGTATCTTAGCCATAACTTGACGAACATTGGTTCTTAAGTGCTCAAGAGTTAAAGGTTTATCTGCATAAACACCTTTTTCGCGTAGCTACGTAAACAAAACTCGAGCTGTATGTCGGTTATCATATGACCATAAAGAAACAAAAAAACAACCGTTAGATGGACTTATAGTTAATTTTACAATGTAGCTTAGGTATAGAAACTATTATTATTATTATTGCTATTTTAGATGTCTTGATATTTTTATGACCCTAGTTCAAATCTAACTTAAAAATTTCTCTATTACGTAAAGTTTTTAAGATATTACTTTTTGAAATTCGTAAATTCTGCACTTACATGGCTTTTTGAAGCTATCTAATTTCAGGAAATAGTTTTCTTTTGTCAAAAACATTTTTTATGATTTTCCAAATCTATAATTCATATCTTCAATAATCAGTTGAATTTATTCAATAATTAAAGTTTTCATAACATTTTCAAAAAATCTTTATAATTTAAAAGATTTCATCTGTTAATCTTAATGAGACGCTTAACCTTTAGGCTGAAATGGCTTTAATATTGAAAATAATGTTGAAATATGGTGTTTTTAAAAATTGAGAAGATAATTAAGTTTGAAGTACCCAAGGCGGGATGTTTTGTGAGTGGGGCTGTCATGCCAGAGGTCTTGGGTTAAATCCCACGGTAACTGCCTCTGTCGAGGAATTGACAGATCCATCAAGAGTAAATCTTATCATGAAAAGTGCATATTTTAAAAACCCTTTGTGTTAGAAAAATTTTAAGGTGATATTTGAATTTAGAACAACTTAATCCTTTGTGTGTGTATTGTATTGTATGTTGGGCAGAAAATAGTCCTAATTTTCTCAAAACAGCAGATGGCATTGCAGGTTCTAATGTTGAACAATATTTAAATTGTGCAGTACACAAAACGTTCAAATGCCAAGTAAACAACACTTGCTATTGAATTAAAATGAGCGCAGACGTAGATGTAAGAGCGTAAGACAGTGTACAGGCTCTACCCATAAGTTGTCCAATGTGCCAATTTCCGATAGTAAACCTAACCCTTATTATGCAGAGGCACAGTGTGGGCACTAGGAAGAGGAGATAGGGTTTAAAAGGAGATGTCGGTGCACATTGGTTTTGAATTCCTGAATATTGCAACGACTAGGAAAGACAGAGAGTGGTAAGTCATTCCACATTCGCGTAGTACGGCTAAAGAACGAATCTCTGTATTTGACATTACGGCCGAAGTTGGGATCAGGGTATATTGATGAGCATTCCTAGAAGCGCGAGTATTACGGTTGAACTGTTTAAAGGAATGTACCTGCCTATTTCACTAGACCATAAGCCGTTAAAATAATGGCAAAAAAGAATCAGACAAGAGACCTTACGACAATGTTCAAGCGAAGTAAACGAACTTATGATGATATTATTATCTATCAATTTAAATGCTCTACGTTCAATGCTATCCAAGAGGCTTAACTAAGTTGCAGGAGCACCAGCCCAGAGATGGGAGTTATACTCAAGCTTTAGACGTATATAAGTCTTGTAGATAACAATCAGATCAGAAGGTGTGAAACATTTCTTGCATCGCCTAAGGAAACGTAAACCCCTTGCGGCATCACGTATGTGATCGTTCCACAAAAGGTGGTTGGTGATACACATACCGAGAATATCGAGATGTTCAGTCTCCTCGATGCAAGCGCCATCAATGGATATTGGCAATGGGGTATATCTCGCTTTAATGATACAAGACAACATTGCGTTTTCGATCACGCGGATCTTTAATCCCCATTGAACAATGCCGTTTAGGTCGGAATTTAAAGAGATTATCATATTTTGTCGTTGCAGTTCCACATCCGAAGAAGAGATGTGAGTCTAAAAACGACTATGAAAAGGTAAGAGTACTATCGTTAGCGAAAAAAAGTATTGGATTAGATGTTGCAGGCAGGAGATCATTAATGAGAAAGAGTGTTGGAGATAAAACAGAGCCTTGGGGAACATCACCATTTATTTTATGGTTTTAAGACTTAAAACCATCCAAACTACTTGTATTGAACGATCCGAAGGTAATTACTAATCCAATGGAGGAAGGATTCATGAAAACCGAAAGCACGAATTTTCGATAAGAGAGCCTGATGCCAAACCCTATAAAATGTATTTGAAATATCAAGTGCTATAATCTTACTTTCTTTAAAGCTATGGAAAGATTTGCTCCACTGTTCGCTGAGATGAACCATGAGATCACCAGTAGACCTAGTGCTTCGAAAGTCGTACTGACGGCCATTTAGAAGCTTTCGATCTTCAATATATTTCTTGACCTGATAATTAGGTAATCAGCGTTTCCATGACCTTGAAAAGAAGGGACGTTAGTGCAAGCGGTCGGTAATGGGAGGGTGATTAAGATTCGCCTTTTTTGGGGATGGGCTGGACAAATGCAGTTTTCTATCCTCTCAGAACGAGACCTGAGGTGTAGGACAGATAAATAAGCTCAATCAGTGGTTTGCCAGCGTTGAAGAACACCTCTTCACACCAATAGCGGGCATACCATCCGGATACCAGCGGATTTATGTGTGCTTAGATCTCTAAGGACTCTTGCTAAGTACCAACTCGCTCAAGTACAGGCGGAGTCATAACACTCACTGGCAGCGTAGAATTGGCGGCGAACTGCCTAGCAAAGATCTGGCCATATTGTCGTATTGGCTTTTAAAATAGTCAATACGACAATCTTATTTCAAAAAGTTGGCCTCCAGATAGTCAATAAAGCAATTTTTGATTGCAAATTTTCGGTAGTCGATATGACAACAAAAGTAGTCGATAGAACAACGTCGATAGTCAATATTCCCAATCAAGTGAAGATCGGAAATTGCTTTATTGACTATCCGATATGGGCTTTCAAAAAAAAATTATTGAATTGACTATCGTAGTTGTCCTATTGACTTCCGCAGCTGTCATATTGATTGCTGCGGTTGTCATTTCGACTATACTGCATTTGTAATATCGTCTACTGATATTGGCGTATTGACAGTTTCATTTTCAATTTCTTTCAACCAAAAGTGTCATATAGTGGTTACCGCAGTTGTCACATTGACTATTTAGTTTTAAAAAAGTGTTGGGTAACACAATTGATTACCGAAAATTTTGCCATCGACTATCGCTATCGTTTGTTAAAAATTGACTAGTTAACGTTCTATTTCCATAGCCAACATATTTTATGGATATCTTTTTTCAGTCTGTGTACTACATAATCATCACGTTTAAATGATTTTAACGCTTAGTTCGATTCTAAAGTGATCCATTTTTGTGACAGGTGTCAAATACCTGTATAACAATCTTAAAACCATGAAATTGATGACCATGTACTATGTTAAGGCGTTGTTTAAGTCTTGAACTAAACCAATGCACATTGCTGCATTTCTAAATATTCGTTCAATACAATGGCTGAAGGCCAAATTCGGCTTCATCAGAAAAAAACCAGTATTTGAAAACAATTTCTGCAGAATGAGAAGAAATGTACAGCAATAAAAAACTGCGCAGGGTTCTATGGAAACATATTTAAAAAGTTATAATTTAAATATGCTTACCCAACTCAAAAAACAAACAAAAACTCTTTAAGTCGTTGGTTTTAAGGTTTTCTTTTGTTTTGTAATAATTCTGTACTTTTGTTTTTGCATCCAATAAAAAGAATCCTCATCGCTGATCAAAAGAATATAAGAATATAGAAATAACCCGACGAAGTTAAACTCAAACAATGTCATTAAAAATGAAGTTCAAAGTCAAAATCTAGATAGTATATGATGAAGACATGCGGAAAATGTCATTATATGCATTCAAGCAGCAAAAACAGTACTTTACCTAACCCCTTCATCTACCAAATACCCCCTCCCAAATCTGATTCCTCCATCATCTTCCCAATTCTCGTACATTCAAGCCATCTGGCGGTATGAAAGAAAATAACTATCTTTTATTTTGTGTTTGAATAAATAAACAAAATAAAAATTAAGATAAAGTTATAGGTAGATAGACCAACTTGAAACAAAATATCGCGGACAGGTAGGTACAGGTAAATTGAGGTATGGGTGGGTGGGAGTGAATAAATCATGAAAGAGGATATTCATTGAAAGAAAATATCAAACAAAAAATAGAAAACTGGAATATTGCATAGATGTATGTACATCCATATAACAAAAAGGGAAGAGTCCTTCCAGACGTCTTAACAACCTCGAAAGACAATGGACGAATTAAGTTCTACTTCTATCTATCCGAAAGAACAGAGTTGCCATTGCCAATATGAATTTTTTGTCTTAGCTCAGCTCAGTTACGGTCTGTTCAGTGACGTAGACTTAGACACGAGTATAAAAGTCTATCTATCATTTGAAATGGCGGAGTCGCCAGGAGGATAAAAGTCTAACGACTTAGCTGGCGTAGTCACGTAGAGCGCATGGAAACCAACGACCTGCCCCAAAACCACCCCTATGACAGCGCAGTAAAGGCAGAGCGCGGTTCAAGTGGTGTACAAAAGTGGAAAAAGACTGCACCCTTATTCGAGAATGCAACTATAAACATCAAGCTCGGGACCGAGAGAAGTTTGTTTGGTGAAAGCCAAGTTCACACAGAATTGTAGAGCTACCTTAACTGAGTAAGTAAAAATGGACTAAGAAAACTCTGAACTAACCTTTTGTACCAAACTAATAAGTTCCATAAACAAGTTTATTCTCAAGATTAGTTACTTAACCTACTTTAATTTAGTTAGCGCTACATATTACTCCTGAGCCTCAAGTAATAGATTCCACTAGCTATCTCGATATCTAGCTTACTGTCTCAAACGTCCAATTACAAGTCGGAGTATATCGGCCACTACCTATTCAACTAACGACTCTACTTGTTCTTCCATTTTGCTTGGGATTTAATACCATACGAGCTGGAGCTTCCGTGGCATGATGGTTAGTGCGTTGGACTGTCATGCAAGGGGCTTGGGTTCAATCCCTGCCTGTGCCACCTTAATTTAAAAAATTAATTTTCGCGGGTACTGCCTCTTGCGAGGAATTGACAATTTCTCCAAGAGTAATTCTTGTCATGAAAAAGTGCTTTCTCAAATTAGCCGTTCGGATTCGGCCTTAAATTGTAGGTCCCTTCCATTCCTGACAACAGTACTCGCACACAGAAATGGTTGAGAGTTGTAAGTCACTAGGCCCTGGTTCACAACGGACTGTTGCGCCACCCCATTTGATTTTGATTTTTGAGCTGGAGCTTCGATGTTCATATATATAATCAAATTTGTTGACCAGTGGCAAGTTGCTGTACAAGAGTAGAGCTTATACAACTGATGGTTGTATAAGCTCTACGTACGTAGAACCTTTCTCTAGAACATATCAAGGAAACCTTCATCCGTCTGGGATAGTGAGGATTTTGTACAGCATTTCCTTGGTACTCCTCAAAAATACCTTATTTTTTATTGAGGCCAAGAAAATAGCCAAGCAATAGCTTGATCGTAGCTTTGATATCATTTGCAGAATTCATTGACTCGATACTTCCTTTTGTCCTAAAGACGTCATTTTGTTCGCTTCAGACTCGATACTGAAAAAGTCACCCGAAAATGCACGTTTGGTTCTTGCAATTATCGAAGTTATCTCCATATCCTAGACACTGTGTGATTATTAAAAAAGGCTCTATTCATATTGACCGTGAAGCTGCGGCCCACCTGCTCTAGACATGTATATTTTAAAAGCTACAGTATAACAGTGTATCGTTTCGTAATCTTTTGGTGAATTCGAAGGTTACTGTTGAAGTTCTTCCAATTCCGACGGAGCAGCAACCATTCTTCAACGTCATTCTGATTACGTATATCAGCTTTTAGTGATACCAAAGCTATTCATGGCGAGGTATAGTTCGTTCTTGTTGACATTGTCATAGGCTGTTTCGTGATATTTGATGTTGTATTCCTGGGTCTTTTTCAAAATTTGACGTAAGGACTGACCAGTTCGTTCGAAAATTACTTTAAAGCGTTTGCATAATTTGTTTGACAGGTTGGGCATCGTTCCTTTAAACAAAAATTGATTTCAAGTTGTTTACTCCTTGCCAGCTGATCTCTAGCGTGCCTAAAAAGCTTCGCTTTAAGTCCATCATAACCGTTCTCAAGATCAGTTTAAGCCGTAAATATCTCGTTCAGTCGTGTTTCGTCTATAAATTTAATCTTACAGCTGTCTGAAACGAGACTATGTTTTGGATAGACATTTTCAGAGACTTCAGCCCGGTCTCTTGTGCCATTTTTGGCTTTATAGTTTCACCAGCTAAGCAAAAATTTAAATTACTCATTTTTTCTTTAAAGTTTTGAACTAAATTTTATTTCCGTATTATTCCGTTCCATAGCCTTAATGTTCCATGTATAAATTTCAATAAAAAAAAATGGTGCCTTTAAAAAAGAACTCTACAAAGTCATACTTAAAAGCGTATAGCCTCAAAACATCTCCATTTTGACTTAAGTTAACACTTTAAACACTATTAATGGAATGAAACAGACGAAACATGAATTAAAATTAAATTGTTTACAAGGAAAACCCATGAGACTGAGACGAGATAGTCATTTCTAACTTTGACAGGTCTGAGACGAGACCAATCAAATTTTCGTCTGGTTACGTAGCTAAAAAAAAATTGGAGTTTCGTACAAACAAATAAAAACGGTACAATTTCGTTGAAGTGTCCTTTATGAAAATAAGGAAGATGCACTGAATTTCCTTAGACTGACCCACGTGGCAGGGTAACTCTGCTACTAGCGGCAGTTCCTGGCAGTGACAGTATAGCAAACACCCATGTGGAACTGCTTCTCTGTCGAAAACCATAGGTTCTACTATATACAAATATCCTTCATCCAAATTGAACTCCTTACTTTGTATTCAAATTATACCAGTCAAAGGTAAAAAAGGATATCCATAACAACCGTCGTCGTCGTCGTCCTCGTCTTCATAGTCGTTGTCCTCGTTGTCGACAACAGGACAGGATGAGCTGAGCACAGAACAGCACAGCACGACACTGGATTCAGGATAGACGTTATACATATGTATATCTGGAAGCATAGCTAAAGCATTTATAGATTTTTGAAAGTACATCTAGTTTTTCGCGAAGACATTGAGACGATCTTCCTCCACCCTTTGCAATTTCTGAAGGAGTAGTCAGTCGTCACAACAGATATACAACGACATTCAGGTTGGTCTTAGAATAGACGGAGACGGAATAGAAAATAATGGAATTGTTGTCGAATTTTGTATCCTTTTTTTTTTGAATTTTTTGTGTTTTTCTATGTTCTTTTCGTCTTCAGTGGACTTCAAGAGAAAAAATAAGGCAGCGGACAACGACATGACACAAAGATGGACTGTGGCTCTGTGAGGCTGAAGACACAGTTGAGAATAAGAGGAGTCTGAGACTGGTAGTGGGAGAAAAACTTAAATTGAGTTCTGTTAGTTTGAGAGTGTCAATATTAATATTGGGTGCAAATTGAAGAGGATAGATCCTTGCAGACAGCAAGACCTTTTTCTCATCTTCTATTTTAAGAAATACAGCAGACGAACCAACCCAGAACCAACTCCGAGTTCGAATAACTAAGATATGAAGAACTATCAACGTCGTCGTCGTCGTCGTCGTCTTTGTGGTAGGAATTATAGTATAGGGCGTGGTTGTTTGGTGGTCAGCTATATAAAAGGGATGAGAATGACACAAGAAGAAATCGTTGGGAGTAAAACTTCCTTTTCAATGTTCGTTCGGTGGATATTTCTTTTCGAATTTGGAAGCACATAGACTTCTTGGTCTTCTATGTCTGTCTTTTTAGGAGTTCCCTCAGAGAAGAAAACTGTGGTGCAGACCATCATCATCATCATCTTCAACATAGAAAAAAGGGGATACCTACGAAATTGAGTTTTGAAAATTCAAGGACGAAAGAAAGTCTAATTGTGTGTGTGTGTATGTGTCTCGAGACTAAAGGAGGTTGCGCAAAATTGCTTCCGGCCTGCATATGGACAGAAATTGCATATTTTTTATGATGTGCAGTTGAAATATATTCGGTATAAGTGTATGTTGCATAAAGTATTGCTGCTGCTACTGAACGAAAGAATAATAAGGATCCAGAAAAGGAGTGCAACGGGCTTTCATGCGATATGCTTTATAAGCGAGTATTATTTGGACGTTGAAACAGAAATTGAATTCAAAGATTCTTCTTATAGTTTTTTTTTGAACTGAAAATAACTACTTATCTACTTGTACTTCAAAAGAAGTTGATATATATTTATATATAGGTAAGTAGAGTAGGTATATCCTTATATGAATAGAGGCTATATGTACATTCGTATTAAAAGAAGAAATGGATGTGTTTCATTCAAAATTCTGAGTTCTATGAACTTTATTCGACTACTATACATGCATAAGAGCGGAAATTAAATTTTGATCAAATCCAAGAAAAATATTGAAACTGAGCATTATTCCCAAGTAAAATATATATTTTTTATCTGTACCCAAAAAACGAATTCTTTTTGGTAACACAAATTTTAAGTTAAAATGTTTCCACAAATATATAATTTCTATAGTTGTGTACCAATTGTTTGTGATATAAAAAAATATGGCTCAGAGTTGGTGTGAAATGAAATAAGCAAATGAGTAAATTAATTCACTTCCGATCTTATTATTCGTCCAATTTTTTCCAACCAAAGAAATTGATTATTTTTGCATTTAAAAGTTCCCCAATACCTATTTTTGCATTTTAAACTTGTAGAGTCGCTAGTGGCCGGCCCCCTAAGGATTTTTCCTCATAAAATATAGCACAGTAACAACAAATATTAAGATTTTCGAATAATTCTTGAAATTAATTATTGTTTATTAATTTCTTAATCGGTGAAATAAAAAAATAGAAAATTAATCTTACCATACAATTATTTATTTAGATTTTTGTAAAAAAAAAAAGTCATTTTTTCCTGTGGCCGGCCTCTTGTTTCCTATTTCCGGCCAGCTGATGTCCTATAGTCGGCCACCCAAGAAATAAAAGGCTTATATTTCTTAATTGTTTTTCTTTAAGTGTTTTATTTTTGAAAAGTTGCTGAGCTTAACTTAAAAAACTATTTATATAAATAAAAATAAATTAAAAAAATACAAAGAAAAAATAAATTATTTTTTTCCATTTTTAAGCCTTAAAAAATAAAAAAATAAAAAAAAATCTTAATTTAATTCATTTATAAAAAGTAAAATAATATAAGATAAATATAGGTACTATATTAAAATTAATTAGAAATTCATTTAAGTCTTTTTAATCACAATTTGGGTAATAAAGGATCACATTTTGTACATACAAATTCTTTAACCTCTGCATCTAAAAACGACATGGTTGACAAATTTGTACATTTAAGATGGAACCAGTTTTCACATCTATCGCATCCAATATTCTTCAGCCCTTCTTCCTCAACGTCCGTGAGGACATCTTCATTGCAAAATGGACATTTCGGAACAACTTTTTTTCGTTTTGCTGATTTGTTCTTGTTCCCTTTTTTTTCTGTCTTTCAAGCTTCCTTTTTTGAGCTTCAGCTGCTTTAATTTGTTTTTTTTTCCTCCTTATTTTTTTGAAAGTTTTTCCATACCTGAGATGATATCGACATAGGTGGTTTAGGACTGTCAACAAAACGTCTTACTGAATCTCTAATTGGCTTAGGATATTTGAGATATTTTTCAAAAACCGATGGACTTTTTGAACAGTGTGGTTCTGTAAGTAGGAATGTTAAGAATAAAAATTTAAACTTTTTAAGACCCTTCCAAATCCTGCGGACTGTCACCTGCCTGAATGCTAACTCCACTGGGTTGAGGTACTCTTACCAATGAGCCATCACTGGTAATTTCATAAATTCCTTCAATCAATTGGGTACCTTGAGGAACGTCGACAATGTTTTGCCTAGCCTGACGAATTACTTCCAGCACAACTTTGTGGTCGATATTTTTGGTGTGAAGATCATCTTTTAGGTGAATAATAACTTTTTCGGCTTCTCTAAAACTTGGAGTAGTCTACGGCATTTGGATCGAATGGAAATAGTCCACATTTTTTGAAGGCGTTTTTTATGATGGCCGTCCTATCCTTGTAATTTAAAAGCTCATCTAAGACATCACAAAAATGCTCTTTGTTCATGATGCTGCCGTGGTTACCCGAACGTTTGCGCCATTCCTTCAAAATATTTTTGTAGTCGGACTTTAAACCCTTAAAGGCACCTACATCCGCCGGCTGAAGGATGTGGGTAGTGTTTGGAGGAAGAGCATACAATATAATGTTTTTGTTGCTGCAGAAGTCACTCAGTTCAATTGACATGTGGGAAGCGTGTAAATCCACAAAAAATAAAACTGGACGTTTTATATCATTTTTTTATATCCAAACATCAAGACCTTCTTTAACAAACTGCAGGAAAGTTTCTCCTCGCATCCATCCACTGTCTGTTTTTCCAAATACCCAGTCAGGTTTTTTGCTTTGAATTGCTTTTAGCCAGCTCGGCGACCTTTTGTATGGCAAAACAACCATTAGGAGGAAGTGTTCTCCCATCTGCAGAAAAGTTCATCAGCACAGTTAAGTTTTCTTTGTCGTTTCCTGCCTTAACTTCGTACAGATTCTTTATTCCTCTTGGGGCAATCACATTCCCAGTTTTTGGTGCCATACTAAAACCCGTTTCGTCGGCATTAAAGATTCTAGAAGAATCCTCCAGCACGTCTAGGGAATTTTCTTCTGTAAGAAATTATTTAAGCTCTCTAAACCATTTTTTTATCCCTTCCTCCGTTATTTGTGCCCTGCTTTTCGAAACAGTTTCAACTGTTCGCAAGCTTAACTCTGGGTGACGGCGCATAAAACCGTAGTACCATTTCTTTCCAGGTTTTCCGTCTTTGAAAGGGGTTTTGCGGCCGTTTTCCAGGATAATAGCTTGGACTGTTTTCAATAAGCTTTCGGAGTTTTGTGGAAAACCACATTTGGCAAACCCGAAAACCCAAAATCCCAAAAATCCTAATTCCAAAACTTCAAGATCTTGGAACTCCAAGATCCTAAAAAAATATACCAAACACTTATGGAAAACAAAAAATTTCCTCAAATTTTGTTTCAGCGGAATTGTTACAATGATTATTTTTTTACCCGAGTTTTTATTTACTTATTAATATCATATTCTCCTAACAATTTTTAGATATCTTATTTCTAATTTAATAATATATGTATTTTGTACAATTAGTTAGAGGGAATAGGTTGTATAGTATTTGAATTTTAAGTTAAAATTGAATTAATGCCACATTTACAAATTTTTATAAGGTATATGAAAAAAGAACAGAAACAGAGAAAAAAGTTTTTTATGAATTGATCACTATGATTGATTTGAACATAAACAAAATCTTAATTATTATAAACGTAAATAATTTGCGAAATTACTATAGGTAAGAATTTCTAAAAAGAGTACTTCGAAATATGTTTGATCGTACCGAGTTAGAATTACTCATGTTATATGTAATACTCATAGGGCTTTCCAAATAACCACTCCTCATAAAAAATATCTTCAAAACCTTAAAATAAAACAAGTGTCTAACTGGTAGAATACCTGTTTATCAAAATAAATCTGCAGAGTTAGTGAGGCGGGCAGCGTTGCATATTTTTCCTAGGACACTTTTTTGAGGAACTGTTAATTGTTGGATTTTGTTTAAGTATGCACCTCCTCAACGACTGATACCATATTGTAACTTCGAGTGGAAAATACCATAGTAAACCTTTTTTAACGTGGAGAATAAACAATATTTTTCTAACCGATAATAGCATCTTACGATTGAAAGAAGATATTGCTTTAAATCCATAATGTGCTCAGTCCATTTTAAATGTTGGTCAATTTTGACACCTTAATACTTAAAATCTTTCACTATTTCTATATTGAAGCATGTACTGCAGCAGTTTGCATCAGAATTGAAGGTATTTATTAAATGAGATACTAGACATTTGCTATTGAAGAGTTTTAAACTAGAACAAGACGGAGCATGGAACAATAATTTTATGTCATTTAGTCCATTAATGAACATCATAAGTTTGGATTTGTTACTGACTAAAAGTGTATGGTCCGCAAAACATAGCCTTAATAAATGTGCATCATGGTTTATATCCGAAAACAAATTTAATGGACTAAGTGAATTGTAACTAATGCAAATGCGTTAACTTTCCCTTAAAATGGCAGATTGAAGATGGAATTTATATAAACCAAGAAAAGAATGGGCCCAAGAACTGACCCTTGTGGGACACCCAAGTTAATATCCATATAATCACATAGAACATTACCCACTTTGACTATCTGAGACTATCATTTTTTTGTCCACTCCTTGTTGTATTGAACAGCAGAAATTTAATAAAGCATCTTCTGTTGACATTCCCAATCTAAATCCAAATTGTGAGGGGCTAAAGTAATTCTTGCTTGTGAGATATCGTAAGATTCTACTTTTTATAATTTTTTCCAAAATGTTTGAAATTGATGGTAATAATGAAATAGGTCTGTAGTTCTTTACATCTTTTTTGCTCCCTTTTTTGAAAATGGGTATAACACAAGCAGATCTTAAGTCATTTGGGAAGACACCTGAAAAACACTTTTTTTAAAAATATGCCTCAAAACATCCACTAAATATAAAGCAGTTTTTTTAACAATGTATTAGAATCGCCATCAACGCTAACTGAGGTTGATTTATTCAGTGTATTTTTAGGTTTTAGTACATCAAGACCATTTATTGTTACGATGACGAAACTATTTTCACTATGTACCACATTTGAAGAGCTGTAGCTATTACAACATTCACAAAGAGTTTGTGATATCACGAGGAAAAGAAGTTTTACCAACATTAGTAAAATAATTGTTGAATAGATTTGCAATTTCTTTTGGATTTGAGATACATGTAATAATATTCAACTGTCATAGAATTAGACTGACTATTTTCTTTTCTGTTTATAATTTTATTTACGACTTTCCATTCTTCTCTTGGATTATTCTTGGCATTTATTATTTTGTTGTTAAAATAACTATCGCGACTCTGATGAATTTTATTATTAACTTTCTTGCTAATTTTTTTAGAGCGTAATTTTAGATTTGTATTAAGCGGATGTTTTCGACATTTTTTACATAATTTATTTTTAAAATGTATAGATTTTAAGGAGTTAGTCATTTTTTTGATGAAATAAACTATAAGCTTTTGAAGGATCCTCTTCCAATAAACCTCTTCCCAACTCTCCAACGATTTTAGATTGCCGATAGTTATGTTTAACGTTTGTTTCCTGAACATTTTTTAAAACCTTGAAGACAATACTCATCATGCAATGATCAGTAATACCAACATTAAAGAATACTCCGGTACAATCGTTAAGATCAATTTTTGAAAACCTACCGAAGATGTGTCAAGACATGTACCTGGAACAGGTCTTGTAGGTTCATTGACAAATGACGTAAGTCCATGGTATTGGCTAAAAAATTATAATTTGGTAAACTAAAATCTTTAATTTCATAATTAAATATCCATATCTCCGAAACAAATATAAAATCAGTTCTTTTTAAAAGCCTTCAAGGTTACAAATTAGCACATCAAAATTACTTGGCAAACTACGTATATTTTTTGTTTATAGAATCAAAATTAAAAATACAATCAAATTTATTATGAATAGTTGATGTGGTGAGATTATTATTAATAAGATCAAAATTATTTTATGAATTTAACATGAGTAACTAGCTTGTATATTATTCAAGTCTTCAAAAGATCTTATAATAATTATCTCACCATTATCAACCTTTCTCAGCATTATTCTTGAATTTTTGAACCAAATATATTTAAATTTATATTCAACTCTAAACTTCATAACAGACATATACGAGTATAAAGCTCTATTATATTTAGTTATAGAGTCATTTAAATAAACACTTTTTTTCTTACAACCGGCAAACAAAGCTGCATTCAATTTCATCTTCTCAGTTTTTTTTGATTTGATTTCTTTATTTCGTTATAATTTTTTTTTTTCAAGGATTGCCACCGCACATTTTACATACAGAGATATGATATATAATATCTTTCTACTGAAACATTATTTTTTTTTACAATATTTATTTACATGATAACATAGATTTTGAAGGAAAAACACGAAAGGAAAAACCTTCATTTAATTAAAAAAAAAAAATATATATATATACATATATGTATATACATACATGTATATCTATAAACATAAATTACAATAATAGTAATATAATTCATTTATTAAACTACATAATATTTTTTTTTTTGTTAAATTTTATATATTTCTATATAATTTTTTTTTCTTTTTATATTTTTTTTGGTTTTTATTTATTTTTGTATAAAAGAAAAGAAAAACTTAAAAACTAAAATGACTAGATGATTAAACATTCGTATTACAGAATAAATAAATAAATAAATATATAAATATATTAAAAAATAAATAAATAAATAAATAGAAAAATAAATAAATAAATAAATAGATGAATAGATAAATAAGTGAATAAATAAATAAACAAATAAATAAACAAAAATATAATTGAAATAAATAAATAAACATATAATAATTACATAAAATATAATCATAACTAAATAAACACAATAAATAAATAAACAAATAATAATTACAAAAAAAATGTATACATAAATTAATAAACAAGTAAATAAGTAAACGATTTAATTAATAAATAAATAAATAAACAATAAATTACAAAAAAAAGAAAATAAATAAATAAATTATTAACATATAAGTAAAATAAAAAAAAAAATATATAATTACAAGCAATATATGTAACATTAAATGATATAAATATGTACAAATTCCGAAAAAAAAATATTTTCACAAACAGTTTTCACTAATAAGACTATTTTCAGCAAAACTACATTTTAACATAAATCGTTCATTTAATCTTTGAATTCTTTCGAAAATCAATTCAACACCTGCTCTATTATGAAGTTCTTGTGTTGAATAATGCCATGGTAGGTTCAACATCATTTTTAAAATTTTGTTTTGTGAGATTTGTAGCTTTTGTATGTGGCATTTTGCACAATCTCCCCAAACGGGACATCCATACAGAAAAATAGATTGAAAAATTACTTTGTGCAGTATTATTTTACTTTTATTTGTTAACAGAGACTTTCTATGAATAAATGGGTAAAGCATTTTTATGGCTAAACTTATTTTTTTCAGTGTTTTATTTATATGTTCCTGAAACGTTAACTTAGAATCAAGGTATACACCAAGATATCTAACTGACTTTTCCCAATCAACATTTATACCACTGATTTGCAGCTGATTACTTGGAAGATAGCAAGCTTTTCTTTTTCTTGAAAAAAAGATCGCTTGCGTTTTTTTCAAGTTAAGCTTAATTTTCCATTTGTTATAGTAACGTTCCAATACTTCAATTGCATTTTTGAGAATCGTCTCAATATTGAGACTGAACTTATGCGATGAAAGTATTGCTGTATCATCAGCAAATATTGCTGATTCACAATCTGCAAGAAGCGGAAAATCTGAAGTATAAATGTTGTATAATATTGGCCCAAGTACAGAACCCTGGGGAACACCAAAATTGAATTCAAACAAACTAGAAACACCACAATTTACATGCACTTTAAAACGACGTTTAGACAGAAAACTTTGAACAATTTTACTCAAGTAAGGTGGAAATTTATAATGTAACAATTTGTAAATTAGGCCATGGTGCCAGACCGAATCAAACGCTTTTTCAATGTCTAAAATGATCATTCCACTAGATCTATCCAAAGATCGATTTCTTTTGACAATTTCGCAGATTCTCTTAACTTGATGAGAGGTGCTGTGAAATTGTCTAAATCCAAATTGCTGGGCTGGTAAAATTTCTTTATCACAGACAAACTTTCCTATTTTTTGTTTAAGCACTTTTTCTAGGATTTTACTTACACTACTTAAAAGGCTAATTGGCCTGTAACTTTGGGGACTTTCTAAAGGTTTACCTGCTTTGATGATGGGTATAACTTTAGCTTCTTTCCAAGAATTTGGAAAGTATTGCTGTTTGAGGCAAGCATTAATTATGATTGTAAGGTGTGCGTAACCGATCGGAGGTAGATTTTTAAGATAAACGTTTTTAATATTATCAATTCCACCTACTTTCTTTACTTTTAATTTTTTGACAATATTTTTAATGTCATTGTCTCTCACAAAGTAATGTGAAGGAGTTATAATATCTAAATTATTAAAATTTTGTACAGCTTCTTTAACTAGTGCGTTTGTTGTATTTTCTCCCAAGTGTTGAGAGACCCTATGGTTTGTTAAAAAAACTGCGCCAAGTTCTTCAGCTTTTTCAAAGTCAGTATATAATGTTTCAGACTGTGTTTTCAAGAAGGGCATATTTCTATTTTTGTTTTTAATTATTTTAACTATATTCCAAAAAGGTTTTGCACCAGGTTCTAGGAATTTTAATTTTGTGTTCCATTCTTCATTTCGTAGATTTTCAATTGCAGAAGTTATACGTTTGTTGAAGTACGACACCATACTTTGAGAGAATGGTTGGTGGTACCTCTGCCAGTTCCTTCTATGAACATTTCTTATTTTAATCAGTTCAAAAATATCTTTTGGAAGTATTTTTGAGCGATTTTTAATCTTTTTTTTTGGAACGCATTCATCAACACAACCTAAAATAGTTTCAGTAAAGGTCTCTACAATATCATCAACATCGGCATTACTAGAAATATTTTCTAAATTTACGGAATTCGTTTGCAGTTTCTTTTTGATTTTTGAACGAAAGGATGACCAATTAGTATTTTTAAGGTTTAAGTAATATTTAACGTTCTCAACCCCTGACCAAAGAAGATGACAAAAAACTGGTACGTGATCTGAACTTAACGAATTCACAGTAAAAGGTGGTGAAATTTTAGTTTGAACATTAGTAACAAACAGATCAAGCACGGATGGACTTCCACGGGACGATGAAGGAAAATAAGTTGGACTGGACGGAAAAAGAACAGAGACAGGAAATGTGAGAAGAAGGTTTGACAATATATTGCCCCAAGCATTTGCTCGTAGACAACCCCAATCTCTATGACGACAATTAAGATCCCCACCAATCAAATAATCGTCTTTAAGTGAAAATAACTTAGACAAATCTCTTTTAAGCAGTTTTTTCTTAGCTTCAGATGATGACCCGCCGGGAAAATAAACGCAAAATACCTTAATATTTTTTTCATTACCTAGCTTAATTTCTATACCAATGTTTTCTATACATTTGGTAGGAAACATTGGCAAAAGTGAGTGTTGAATTGATTTTCTTACTAGAATTGCAACGCCACCACCTATTTGGTCTGTTCTATCGACGCGGTAGCAATTAAAATTTGAAGATGGTAACCTAACTTCAGATGAAAGCCAAGTTTCGGTCACCAACGCAATATCAACAGTATTAGAATTTAAAAAATTTATAAATTCTATGTATTTTTTGCGAATACCTCTAGCATTCCATGTAATAATATTTATATATTCGTTTAACATCATGTTACTTATCATTATTTGCATACAAAAATTTAGTTGCTAAATGTGCGATGGCATTAAATTGATCTACTCTAGTTTTACAATTAGCTAAACTTGATATCATCTCCATGCAAAGAGAATTAAGTTCTTCGATTGAGAAAAGTGAGTTGTTGCATACATTGTTGTTGCTGATAGGTACAGGGCTTGCAGTGACACCATTTGACCATGCAATATTCGTTGGAGATTTAAGGTGTGTATTCAAACTGATTTGATTTAAAGGGGCTTGTCTTCGTTGACGAATTGGAGGAAAATCGGTCATTGACTCTAATAAAACCGGTTCTTGATGGTGACTAGGAGTGAAAGCACATTGTGTTGTTGTTGTTGCTGCAGCCAACCGTTTTGATGACGAAAATGATTTTGTTGGTGATGAACGTTCTTTTATTTGCAAATATTTTGTTCGACTTATACATGTAGGGTCAGTCGCTCTATGATCACCGTTGCAGTTGGCACATTTAGTATTTGTCATATTTGTGCAATCGACAGTCTGATGAGAACCAGCGCAGATAGCACAATATGTTTTAATATGGCAATTACGTTCGCCGTGACCGAACATCTGACAATTGTGACATTGTGTTAATTTACCTTTAAGTTTACGTTGAATGTTCCAGTTGACTTGCGTATGCAAAATTGAACGAAAGTTTTTTTTTAAATCATTTAATTTGATTGAACCATTTTCTAATGAAATTAGATATATAGTGTCAATATAATGATCATATTTTTTAGATATTTTTTTAATGTCCAAACACTTCAGACCAAGTTTAATTAGTTCTGTTTTTAGTGAATTTACTTCAACATCATCTAATCCATAAAGCACTACTTTGAAATGTCTTGCACTAATCAGATCATGCGAAAAAAATTGACAATTTTCTTCATTGAGTTTAACTAGGACAGAATTATAGTTTTCAATGGATACACACACTATTTTTATACCAATAGATAGTCTTTTTAGTGAATATTCTGCGATATTTAATGATTTCATTAAGTTATGCACAAATTCAATTGGTTTTTTCAGAAGTTTAATTGGTGGAACATAATTTTTTTTTTGAGAAGGTGGCGACACAACATCGTCCATTACTTCTTCTTCAGGATCATTATCGGGTTGACACTGTAGGGGATTCCAATATTTGGAATCTTTCCAATTTGGAGTATTTTTACTAGTCAAATGATCCATGTTTGCACAAAGTTTTTTATCCAAGGACAATGGTTTGTCCTCGGGTTTGGGTGATCTACCGCGCTTGGTAATGATGGATTATTAATTACTCACACACGACAGAGTTTACGCGTCTTACACGTCTGAAGGTCCGACTTAGACTGATCAGTTTTTTTTTTTTTTTTTTTTTTTTTTTTTTTTTCTGCATGATTTTCTCCTTTATGGCTAACGAAGAAAATTGTACACAAACAATTTTTTCCTCCACATCCGAATTCGTCTTCTTGGCTTGTTTGTTTGCACAATAATTGTTATAAAAAAGACGATACAGCGGTTTGGCTGGAAAATTCAAAAAGTATAAAATTCAATAGCATAGTAGGATCTTACACGAATAACAAGAACAATGTCCATAGTATGACACTACCGATAAATGTTAAAGTAGAACCTTACTACGGATGGGTTTTGACATCTTTACGAGTCTCGAATGGATCTTATGTGATTTCGTTCTCAAATGTTGGTACGATTGATATGGCATTTGTATCTCGATGGCTGATTCGTTTGTTGAGTTATTGTGCATTGGGGAAAAAAATCAATCTGTTACTGTTAATAGTACTTAGTTTTGTTAGTGAAAATGGACTAACTGGGCTTACATATTTTGCAAGAGAAAACAATACAAAAGATAATAAAGTTTATCTATGTTTCCACCAAAGGTTTATCTCAGTTTCGGTTAAATAAATCTTCACGGTGTTTCCGCCACACAAGAAGATTTAAAAATGATTAAGACTCCCCGACCGGAATCGAGTCAAATCAAGCTTATTTCGACTCGATTCAGGTATAAATAGAACTGAGGTGACGTTCAAGCTCGCTTCAACACCACATGTTAATGTATTAGTTTACGAACAAACCCCCCTCCTTGAAGCAATTGTTAAATTAACATTTTTTTATAGAACCTCAATTTCTAGATGTTTTCTTAACCTTTCTTCTGTCCATTTTATTAGTTTAAGTCAGTTTTTTTTTTGCTGAAGTTAATTTTAACTTTTGATTTTAACAAAACTTTCTTGTGTTTGTATTTTTTTTTATTATTGTTCTGTTAGGGCTTTTTTCACTTGTTCTAATTTTTAAATACAAAAATCTGGCTACTGCCAATGGGTTTTCTTGCGAATTTTCTACTTTACTATTTATGGAATGCCAAAAAAAACACGGTCATTGTACAGTCGCATAAAATAATAAATGTAAGTGCCCATCATTCATAAGAAAAATATTTACTCTCATATTCGTCCTTTTTTAAATTTCAAGATTTTGGCTACTTCAAGATTTTGGTTTTTTGAAAGTTCTTCGGGATTGTGGATAATCAACATTTTGGCTTTTTGGAATTCTCTTAGCTTTACACCCAAAACATGCAAATAGATATTTAAAATCCACTGTTATAAGGACCTTTTCGATGTATTTCAGTTTTGAATATGTAACACATATATTCC
Organism: Eupeodes corollae; assembly: GCF_945859685.1. NCBI lineage: Eukaryota > Metazoa > Arthropoda > Insecta > Diptera > Syrphidae > Eupeodes > Eupeodes corollae. The sequence continues at coordinate 208,213,986 of NC_079147.1, read as the reverse complement.
ACTTGGGTGCTCTATCTGATCCATGACTTTTCTCTATTGCACTGACCTGTGGGCGTGGATTGGAATACTTCCTGGGTCAGAGCTTTGGTTTTAGTGGTTGGACCATCTCCTTCACCTTCTATGCAAATGCGGCAGTAGATCACATGAAGAACTGTTATCTAGAAGCGACCCAAGGTGCATTCATCCGCTTTTGTCATCGTCCATGTTTCTGCACAGTATAGCAGAACGGGAATGATAAGGATCATATATAGCGACGTTTGGATGATTGAGAGAAGGCTTTATTACTCAATTGCTTTCTTAGCCCCTGAAAACAGGGGTTAGCAAAGTAATTCTTCGTTTGATCTTAGCGCTGGTGTTGCTTTCTGTTGCCATATGTGTCCTTGAAATCCTGGGTTTTTTCCTTTTTTCCTGAATAAGTTGTAGTGTACATTTTTTATCGATTATGAACTATCGACCTTAGACGCTCAAATATTAAGGCAGAGACTATTTTGTATGCTATTTTAAGTAGAGTGATTCGGGCATGTGTCCTTCCCACCATATTTCACTGATAAGCTGGTGCATGCTTCTAACCAAACTATCCCTAGCTTCTTTGAAAAACTAAGAATTAAGCCATCTGCTCAATCGGTATTTTAAGGCTACATCTTAGGTATGACAACCTTTACTTCTAAGTCTAAGTTGGGAAGATTGGATCGTTGACTTTAGACGTCTAATGGATTTTCCTACCTGATAGTGGAATTCGGTTTTTCCTCGACGTTATACATTCTGCAGAAGTGGTCCTTCCAAAAACTGTTATTCTATTTTAACTTTTAAATTCTACACAAAATGTTTTAAGCTTATAAACTAGGAAGTAAAACCAAACCGGAAGTATCCCTCATTACGAAACCAAAGTTTCTTGTGGTTGTATTTAAACCAACAAACCCGAATCCTTTTTGCTATATATAAAATATGTTTCCCTTGTAATTTTTTAACCAAATACCAAACAAACAAAACATTCTAAATTCCTTCTATACAAACTTTGAAAGTCCTTTCTTCTAAGAAAAGTTTTGAAGAACAAAACCACCTCTATATAGATGCCCTTGAATTTCATGCATCATTCAAATAAAACCTAAATATTAGGCTCACATAACTCATGCATATGTTTACTTTATATGAACCCTAAAGAAAAAATAATAAGAAAAAGGAAAAGGAAGACAAAATAAAATCCCTTTCATTTAATGTCCTTTAACTTTGAAAAGAATTGATGGCATTTAGTCAATTTACATCACTTGATATAAAACGATTTGGGCAAAGTTTTGTTGTTTTTATTTGCGTCTTGATAATAACAAAATATGAAAACTTTGGAAATAAAGTCAACATGTCCACTGAAAATGTGTGGTTTTTTGGTCATTAATTTTTGAACAGACACACATTTTTCTTGTAAAATGTTTCAATATCGGTTAGATTTCTTTTTCGCATAAAAAGGATTCAAAGTTGGATTCTATACCAACACTGCATGACATGAAGTAAAGGCTATGCGTCATTCAAACGAATGACGAACAATTTTTTGCCACTGAATTCAATTGCTAATTATCTTTAAAAAAAAACTTTACCTATTTGAATTAATATTTTTCATTCACGATTGCAGAATGTGAATTAAAAACTTAAGTTTTCTTATTTTTCTTAATCTCTGGATCAAACATCCTACGAATAAAAAAGGAAAAAACATTAGAAGGAATAAGAAAGAAACGCGGATTTAATTTCTTTGATATCTTTCGTAGTGTCTGCCAAGTTTTAGCATTATGATTAAAATCGAAAGATAAACTCGAAGCTCGTTCTTCATGGACTTTTATGATTCAACGGATGTCCGGCAACGACGACTATCCACGTCCGGAAGGACAATTTATGCAGACAAAAATATAATAGTTTTTGAAAGTTTTGAGTAAGCATAAGCTTTCTATAAAGAAAACAAAGCAACAACTTCTCAAGTTAACAATAACGACTGTTTTTATTTCGAGTTTATTTCACTCGAAGGACTTATTTATTTATTATCTACTTAACTCCTGTCAAAATTTGAATGCCCCACCTCAATTAATGTCTAAATTAAGCACACTAACTAAAGGATTAAATAATCACATCAGAAAGGAAGAGAGTGAACTTTACAACACAAGAAAAGTGACATAAATACTTAAGACCAACTTCACGAAAATCTTCTGCATACTCGTATACCTAAATCGGAACGGAATCCCTCAAGAGTCTTAAGCCCTCGTATTCCTACCTTCTTGCACTCACTTGCAAAGGTCTTCGTTCCTTTTTGTGTCGTTTGTGGAATGACCCCCGCAGCACCTTCATCAACTTGACATCCTTTTTGAATTCGTGTCGCCTCCATGCAAATCGCTTGCTCATACGTCAGATAATAATCCATGGCCAACATATAAGATGAGCGAGCCAATCTGGCTCTGCAAGCGCACATCACATCAGCACAGCATGACACAGATATAACTGAACCGACCGAACGGCGAACTGATGGAAAAGTCAGTAGAAGAGAAAGAGGGAGAAGTGGCAGAAGCCAACGACAACGACGACGATGACGTACAACAACAAAGAAAACTCAACTCATTCAAATTCATTCTACGTAGAGGGCAGCTATACACCCGCACCCGCTGCCGCTGCCACCATCAAAAACTACTGCAACTGCTGATGCTGAAGCTGATGTGCCTCTCTGCCTCAGCGCTCAGCCTGTGCCTCTGGGTGTACCTCTGTGCCTCAACCTCTCCTCAACCACATCGACATCTTGTGCCACTTTGTGCTTTGTGAAGAGATTAACTTGCACTTGATTCTGACAGAAATCAAAGCAAAAGATGACATATTGACAAGTCGCCTGTCATTGCGGTCGAGGTTGGGTTTTGCGTTGGGATGAGGTTGAATTAGTGTTATGGGTGTCCTCCTATCCTCAATCTTGCAATCACTGGAGCATTTAACTTCTAAAGCCATTAAATTGCATAAAGGATTAGTGATAATTAATACTCGAATCTATATAAAAAAACAACAATAGAACTAAAATCCTTCCTCGAAATATAAATCAAACAAGTTTAATGATTTCCTGTTTCTCGTGACGACACATATGAACGGAAATTCAAATATGTCAAGACTTTTTTTCTAATCAACAAAAATTGAAAGAACAAAACACAACGTTGATAGCTGCCAAACTGCTGACAAACCACCACAAACCACCACAAACCACCACCGCACTCTATCGGAGCTGCCTTGCAACTAAAAAAGTCTTATTAGAAAAATATCGAGACCAAGCGCAGAGATACATTTCCATTCAAATGCGATAAAATTCCCATAGTAAAATTTTGTATTCTCTGTTGCAACAAGTTTTTCTCTTTCTCTCCCGAGGTTTTTTCATTGATAAAAATGAATCTGAGAAATAATTGAAATGGAAATGTGTATCTGCAATATGTTGAAGACTTATTGTATTCCTGCAACTGAAACATTGAATCTTATTGGAACGTATTCTTCTTCTTATTGGAAACATTGTATTTACCAGAAAAACATGTTGCATGATTAATATCTTATTTGACAACATTGTGTAGATACTTGTTGCTATGTTAATTAACAGAGTTAACATTTTGCTTACAGCCTAATTTTTGAATTAAAGATTTTATTTGAATCTAAGAAATGTATGGATTTAAAAATATATTTTTGTCGATATTAAGTTTAAAAAAAAAGGCTGGGATGCCACCCACACTCATAACTTCCCATCCCGTCTGTCGATTTGTCTTCCTTAAAAAGGTTTGTAGGTTTTCTTGTTTTGTTAAAAAAAGGTGTCAGTTGAACTATTTCAAAAAAAAAAATTAAATTACCAACAATATTTTGCATATGAAGAAATAGTTTGATTTTAAAATCTATTTTCGTTAACGAGATTTTTATTCGAGAACCAATTTTTTACAAATACAAATTAGATGAATTAAATTAATTTGAAGTCAATATCTTCTATTGTTCACGAGATATTGAAAACAGAAGATGAATTTTTACAAATTGAGTGTACTATTTTTTGTAGATTTTAATTTTCTTTATGAAAAAACTGACTGTTGCATTTTTATACAAAATTTACTGAATGTCAAAAACCATATTTTCTGTGAGATTAAAATAGTTTTAAGGCCATATTTTTAAATTTAGAAAAGATATTTGAGTCGAAAATAAATTTTTACCAACATTTAAGAAATACTATTTTTTTTTTATAAAAAAAACTGTCAATTCGATTTTAAATTTTTCCGAAAGTTGAAAACAATATTTTTTACAAAAAAAAATAAGTTGGAAGCCATAATCTCAAATTTTAAAAAGATATATTTGAGCCAAAAATCAATTTCTACCATCTTTGAGTATTTTTTTTATTTTTTTATAAAAAAAACTGTCAATTCGATTTTTCTCAAAATTTGACTAGATGTTAAAAACGTTACTTTTTGTTCCACAAATTATTTTTGCGATACATTTTTTTTTTCGTAAAATTTTCGAAGTGACAAATGTTATATTTTTTTTTTAATATAAAAACTGTTAATTGGAATTTTTTCCAAAACTATATTTGTTTGGTATCACGCTCCAATATATAGTATTAAATTTAATTCAAGTCTCTAGCGTTATTGATATGTGAGATATTTAGGAATAACCAAAATGTTCACCTTTTTTTTTAAATCGTTACCACTCAATTTTTCGAGAGTCCTTTCTGCATCCTTCTGCATTATTATCTGTATAACAACATTTGTTTGAAGTCGATATCTCTACTATTTCTTGAGCTATGGACGATGAAAAAACCTGCCGAACGGGAACCACCGTATGGACGTATGAACTAACGTACACACGCAAGCACATACATCTCTCTAAAATTCTTCTATTTCTACTATAGGGACCCTGAAACGTTGAGAAATGTGAAAATGTTCAATTAGACAAATCCACAATAACTTCCTATGGAAGTTAATGAAGTAATAAAAATAAGGAAATTAGGTGGCGCAACAGTCCGTAGACGTGGAGACCATTCCTCTGTGCAAGTTATTTCAGGGATGAAGGGGAAGTATAGTTTATAAGCCAAATTTGAATGGCTAATTTAAGAATGCACTTTTCATCACAAGAATTACTCTTGTAAGTTTTGTTAATTCCTCGCTGAAGGCAATACCCGTGAAAAAAAACTTTTAGGTGGCTAAGAAAGGGATTGAACTCAAGTACTCTATCATTACAGTCCTACGTACTAAAAATCACGTCGCGCATATACTACATTAAATACTAATACAAATAAATCAACTTCTATAATTCGAGGTCTAGTTACGTGATGGGTCCAATTCTACACTTTTTATAATAATACATTTTAACCATCCTTCTTTTTCAATTCCGTATCTTAAGATTTCGTTTTTTATCTGAAATATAGAGTTTCAAAAATCCTGAAAAAAAGTTTTAAAATACTAAATTACTGTTTTAGGAAATTCCGTCTGGTAAAATCAAGGTTGTTCAAGGTTCAGACCTGTTATAATCCAACTTTTTAAAACTCCGAAATTTCCTTTTTTCGGAAAAAGCTTCGTTTCTGTCAAACAATACTTCCCGTCAATTTATCGTATCCGACAAAACAAATTTTATCGTAAACGACAAAACAAAGCTTACTGCTAGCCCTTTATACAACTTGTATCCGAAGTCTGTATTGGAAATTATAAACTATGCTTAAGTTAAGGCATGACAATAGCCTTCAAGGCTCTATGTGTTACAAGCAAATTTCAATAATTAAGTTGTCTTTTTTATTGAAAATGTCGCTTACGATAAAATGGCGTGAAGGGCTCGATATGTTGATTATATTCGCTTTTTTAATATTTTATAATATTGAAAGGAAAACTAAGATTTAAATAAATTAATAATGAATGAGTTTCCCAGATGAATTTTCTCATAACATTTAACATTTTTTGAAAACAATATCAATATGGAATGTTTTTGGAGAGTTTTTTTAAGTGGTATTAAAAGTTTCGGCAATTTGAACAAGCGGGATATTAGTATTCGGGTTCAAAAAAAAACAGTACCTGTTTTAGTAGACGGCATTTTTAACCGGATTTCCCTACACGTTGACTTTGACATATTGAATAGAAACAATAGATTTTTATGAGGCAATCTGAAATGTTACCTTAAGTCTTACGCTGGCTTTAGATTTTAAATATCGTAAGCTTGAGCTAAATCCCGACTAGATCTATTTTCTATATCAAAGTCGATGCATATCAGCATTGTTTTCCTTTCTGTAGTTTAATCTTAAAAAAAAAAAATAAAACAAATGTAGGTTAACTTAATCTACGTAAGTCTTCTCATCACGGTTGCCAGTTTGGTCATAATTTTCTTACTTGGTCACATAGTCATTTCTTATTCCATTTGGTCACTTTTTTAAGAAATTGAAAAAAACTCGACTCTACTCGCAAAAATAAAATGAAAGCCTAAAGTACTTTTTATTTGAAAACGATACGATCATTGAATGCACACGCTGAATGCATTCATTTCACAATTTATTGACAGATGGATCAACATCTCATAATCATCATAATCTTACGAATAATAGACATGTCAGAATTTTGGGAAAAGGTTGGTTATCATAAAAACGGTTGAAATGAATATTGTTTTCCAAATTTAAGTAAGTTCGTTTATAACTTGATGTTACTTCCTCACAGCTGAGTTGCTGCTTAGTGGGCATATTTTTTAATTAATTAAATTAAAACCAAAGATAGACTTAATTTTGATACAATTAATAATAAACGGTGATTTTTTAAGAGCTTGAGAACTTTAAAAAAAAAAACTCATAAAATTTGCAAAATCTCATCGATTTTTTATTTGAATTGTTAGATTGGTCCATGACATTTACTTTTTGAAGATAACTTCATTTAAATGTTGACCGCGGCTGCGTCTTAGGTGGTCCATTCGGAAAGTCCAATTTTCGGTAACTTTTTCGAGCATTTCGGCCGGAATAGCCCGAATTTCTTCGGAAATGTTGTCTTCCAAAGCTGGAATAGTTGCTGGCTTATTTGTGTAGACTTTAGACTTGACGTAACCCCACAAAAAATAGTCTAAAGGCGTCAAATCGCATGATCTTGGTGGCCAACTTACCGGTCCATTCCTTGAGATGAATTGTTCTCCGAAGTTTTCCCTCAAAATGGAAATAGAATCGCGAGCTGTGTGGCATGTAGCGCCATCTTGTTGAAACCACATGTCAACCAAGTTCAGTTCTTCCATTTTTGGCAACAAAAAGTTTGTTAGCATTGAACGATAGCGATCGCCATTCACCGTAACGTTGCGTCCAGCAGCATCTTTGAAAAAATACGGTCCAATGATTCCACCAGCGTACAAACCACACCAAACAGTGCATTTTTCGGGATGCATGGGCAGTTCTTGAACGGCTTCTGGTTGCTCTTCACTCCAAATGCGGCAATTTTGCTTATTTACGTAGCCATTCAACCAGAAATGAGCCTCGATTATGTAGACTATAAATCGGACGTAAAGCGCGAAACACATTTCGAACCGAACACTGATTTTGGTAATAAAATTCAATGATTTGCAAGCGTTGCTCGTTATAAAGTCTATTCATGATGAAATGTCAAAGCATACTGAGCATCTTTCTCTTTGACACCATGTCTGAAATCCCGCGTGATCTGTCAAATACTAATGCACGAAAATCCTAACCTCAAAAAAATCACCCTTTATAATGCTTGCCAAAGAGCTTCGTGATGATAAAAATAACCATTTCGTTTTTTTAAATCAATTTTATTATTCTAACAAATTTAAAAATTATCAACAATATTTTGAGTTTGATTTCAAAATCTATTTTTGTTAACGAATTTTCTAGCTGAAAATCAATTTTAGTGGCATTTAAGTATTATTTTAGTAAATTACGGAACGTCGGAAACAATATTTTTAAAAGAAATTAGTTTAAAGACAACAAATTTTGAAAAAATATTTGTCAAAAGTAATTTTTTACGAACTTTTAGTATTTTTTTTTATTTTTGTATGTTTTATAAAAAAAAACTATAAATTCGAATTTTCTTAACATTTTAACAGATGTCAAAAACCTCATTTTTCGTTGCATACAATTATTTCAGAGATTGAGAGATATAACCATTTTTGTTCGTTAAATATTCGAGGCAACAATTTTTTTTTTGATTTATAAAAAAAAACCATAAATTGGATTTTTCCAAAAAAATAAGTCTTTTTTATCACGGTAACACAAAATTTAATTCAAGTAGCGTAATTGGTTCGTGAGTTATTTTGGGTTAACCACTTTTTTTTAATTGCTGCGGTTAAGAATACACCCACTCAAATGTTTAATTCGACAAATTATTTGGGTCCTTTTTTGGTTCAAGTGGTCATTTTTATTTTCAGCTTTGGTCATGCAATTTTTTTTCATGTGGCAACCGTGCTTCTCATTGCCCAAGGTTTAAGTCGGTAAGCAGCCTGTCGAAAAACCGACTGACCTAACGCATAGTTGTTGTTTATCCATATACGAAAATGGTTCTGATATAACTGGACTAAAGCAACAAAGAAAATGACTCTGACCAGGTTGACAATAATTATTGTGTGGAACTTTTAAAACAACCATTTGGTCAAAATATTCTTCATTTTTGATTTGCACAAATTTATTTCTGATGTGGCTTGGGAACTTGTCTTTTATAGATGCAAACTTAAAACCATGTAGCTTTGAGTATAAGAAAAATAAGTATTCAAATTTTCTAATGCCTTGCGTTCTTTCTTTTGGATTCCTTTGAACAGTTTTCCCAGCTTTGATTTAAAGTGTATTCAGCTCTTAAAATTACTGTAAAAATAACGACTTCATTTATATATCAAACCACATTCGATTTTTAACTTCAAACCGTTTGATAAACTGGCACACAACAAAACTCGATTTTGGTTCAATATCAACTCAAGAATTTAGAAAAAAAGTGATTTCACACGAAGACGCTTTTGTTCAGCTTTTCAAAAATTTGAATTTTCCATTCTAATCATGTAAAAATCCGAAAAATACATGAAGGGAGTTCTTGAAACATGAAAACCATTGTGAAATTAAATCACCTTACTTAGATGGAAGATTAAGTAATAATCAAATTTGACTGTCAAAAATGTGACTATCACTTTTTGCCTAAGGCCCATTTCATCCCTTGTTCCATATGATAGGCTATTATCTTTTTAAGGTTCTGAACGTTTAAAAATAGTTATTTTTTTGCGAGAAATCTTTTGTGTCGGTTAAATAACAGTGCCTCCAATTAACTTACTATAAAATCAAAATAAAATTATCTAACTGTTTTACTTATAAATCCAAAATAGGAAATTCAATTTTTGTTTACTTTGACAATTTTGCGAGCACAAAATTATGTAACCAAAATAATTTCATGCATTAAAGATTAAAATTTCAGGCAAAATTTTTAGATAAACTGAGCTTTCAGTTCCTTAACAAAAAATAGAAAACTAAAATACTACAAAAAGTTGGTAAACAATGATTTTTGACTCGAAAATCTAGCAAAACAGTTTTTAACTTTCAAGAAGCATTGTTTCTAACGCTTTAAAAAATGTTAGGAAAAATTTAGTCTTCATTTTTTTAGGAAAATAGAAAAATCTACAAAAAAATAATTCACAAAATTAGTAAATACTAGTTTTTGAGTCAATATCTCGAGAACTTATAAAGGTTTTGACTTAATTCTATGCAAATGTTGTTTATATTGTTTTGAATTAATTTAAGAAAAAGAATCCATTGCTCTTTATCCATTTACTTAAATAACTCTGAAAGAAAAACAGACATTGAAATCAGACCTATTTTATAAAATATTTTTGCTAACTTTTAGTAATTTTTTCACAAATCTAAATGAAAACTTTTTTTCTACAGAAAACAAAACCTGATGAAAAATGGTTTTCGACTCAAGTATATTGAGAACAAAGTAATATATTGACTTCAAAGTTTGTTTCACTAATATTTTGTAAGACTTTTATGTGTGGGCCGCATTCCAGCCTCTTTTAAATGTGATTAAGGCCTTTTTAAATAATTTTTTCTCAAAAGGTCTCCTAACAATATTTGTATTTTGAAATCGTTATCGTTTCTTATTTTCTACATTCAAGTAATGTGTTAATTTAAAATTACTTTTCTTTTTCTAGTTAATCTCAATATTGGATACCATCAAACATGATTTTGTAATATGTGTTCAAAATTAACGAAAGGTGAGTAAAACATTTTATTTTATTTAGTATTTAAATATTTACTTTAATTCTACAAAATTTTTTTTATTAAATTTCCAAATCTGCGTTAAAGCTTAACAAAAAATGAGATCTGCCCAACAGTTACTCAAAAAGTAAATATTTTTATTATAAGACATTCCTCAAAAAAAAATATTCGCAATTATGTACGCCTAAAGTGAAATGGTCAGAATCATTAGGCAGCTTAAGCTACAAATTAGCTCTTTAGTTTTTACACTTGAATTTTAACAAACATTGCACCTCTTTCCTTCTCTCCGTAAACTCAGATGATGTTGTATTCTTCAGCCTTTATCGGAAGGAGGTAAGGTAAAAATAAAACTCAGTTTTTGCTCATTTATATCTGCAAAACTAATCATCGAAGACGCACTTCTATAGCAAACCTATATACAAGTATATACAAAACATATGAAAATTAAGACATTATATTGCAATTTCGCCTTGGGGCGTATACGCAACTCCTTTAAATGCAGTCATCATCAGATGAAGTCAAACAAGGTTTATATAGAAGTGGGCAGCCTGTCAATTGTTGTAAACATCATGCAACTGAAGATCTCTGTGAAGCAAAATATTAACATTTCATTAAAGTCAGATCTAAAGGTCGTAAGAACCTGCACTTTTTAAAGAACAATATAAAAATTAAAATGTTAATCCACTGTTACCCAACAAAAACTTTCTCACACAAAACATTTCACTTCTTCGATCTTTCACTATCTTAACATGTGAGAAATTTTATCAAAAAATATCAATGTTTCATCTGTAAATTCTTATATCACGGTAAATAAGGGTGGTACAGAAGTCAAACTTGAACTATAGCTTAAATCCATTCTATGACACTAAGTTCAATTCTACAAATTTAGATACAAGAATAGTTGATAAATACGCATTAAAGAATAGCGACATTCTGCAAAGCTACTGTTATTTAAACTCGCTACACAAAAAAAGCTTATACATCTCTTTTAGCTATTAGGTTAGGACGTTTTGACATAAACACAGTAAAAGCCAAAAAGATACTTGATAAAAAAGTTAAAAGAAAACCAGAAACTCCTTTTAAAAGTAATTGTTTGTGTCCGAAGCCTTAACTTACCCTTATTTGGCTTACTCATACCACAACTTCGAGTGAACATTTAAATACAAATATACAAGTTGTTGAAGATATCCCCCACCCAAAGTGAAATATGGTTGTATAACTGCCTTTATAGCTCAACAGCAATTGAGACTTTGTATTAAAGGTAACATTTTTATGATTGCCTATCTAAGGTTCAACCAGAAGATATCTTGCTCTTACACCCAATCGATTAATTTCAATATTCAAAGAAATACAAGAATTAAAGTTCGTGTCCTTACGAAAAAAAATAACAAATAAAGAGAAGTGAATCGAAGCAAAAGGACCCCAGACTCAATCTCAGATTGAACTGATTTAATTTCCGTAACGAACAAACAAACAATCGAGAGAAAATATAGCATTCCTTCGTTACCACCTCTTTTAGATTATTTGTTTCGTTTCGTTTCGTTTCCAGGACTATTTTTTTGTTTTCGTTATTATTACGTATTGATATTTCAACGACTCACAACTCACATATAGTCCTTTCACTTGCTAAGGTAGGACGACGACGACGAAGTAGGAACGGCATCTCAGCGGCGGCGGCATCAACAGCGGCACCTGGGGGCGTAAAAAAGACATAATAATTTTACTCCTTTGTTTGGGGTATGAATTGAAATCGAAAATCAATGGGCGAAGGGAATCCTTTTACGGTAATATTGCGGGAGCATCATCAGGAATTATTATATGCCTGATAAGAAATCTTGGATTTCGTTTGTACCTTCCTTTCGCGACGGTGTCAAGGAAGAGTAAGAGGGACACAAAAAAATAATAATAATCATGAAGGTTCAATTGTTTTATGCATGTGAATGTGAATTTTGGCGGTGATTGTTTTTGTTGAATGAATTTTGGCGGTGATTGTTTTTGTTTTTTTCTTTTCTTCTTTTTACCAAAAATGAAGAAGTCTTTCAATCAAGATTTGTAATTTTTATTCTTTTTTTTTGGAGCAAGAGGAAAACGAACAAAATGAATTCCTTCGGGCAAAGGTGGGCTCAACTCACTTTCTTTCTTCCTTAAAAAGGATGAACAACAACAAAAAGCAACAAACAAAACAAAATGTAATAAAGTCGTTTTCACTTCGATGGACTTTGAAATTACTTTTTATTTATTTTTTGATTGAGAATTTTCTTCAGTTTTTATTTTTATGTTTTTTATTTTAATGGAACTTCCGTTTGGTGTTTTATAATATAATTTTTCAGGGGAATAAATAAAGAAGGATTTAATTTGCTTTGGTAACGACGACGTAAAGGTAGGCATAGGTACTTAGATTTAATTTTATATGAAAATGAAAAACTAATAAAATTTAAATAAAAAGAAATAACTGAGCAACTTTTAAAAAACGTCATTATGAGTACAAAAATAAATTCTGTGAAAGATATTGATTGAGTTCTGTTAATAAATTTTTGTAAAAGTAATTATTTAGAGGTATTTTCCTTTGAGAGTGCTGGTGCCACTGCCAATGCCGGTCGACTAGGGGAAGGATACCTTTTCGTAGTTACTTTTAATTTATTCAGGTTTTTCTGCAATGAATTTAAATGGGCATTGAAGTGCAATGAAATCGAGAAGAAAATACAAATTGAAATAACCTTTTAATTTTATTAACAGAAATAGAACCTTATAGAAGATATTTTAAAACTTTAATAGCTGAAAAAAGTTTTCAACTCGTTTAGGTGTTTTTATGGTAATATTTTCAGACATCATTTGGCAACTAATGTTTGAATTAATTAATAATCTCAATGATAAAATTAGATACAATGTTTTGGCTTGTTTATGAACATTTAACAATGTTTACAAAAATCAAAAATGTAGGCCTTTTGTCAATTATTTTAAAATAAAATCAAAAACAAAAAAATTAATTAATAAGATGCATGTTATACCTACATAGTCGTAGTGTTATGAGTCAATATCGCCAATCTCCATATTACCAAAGTTAGCTAAACTTTTTGAAAACCTCATAAAGGATCGTATGATCGTATTTAGACTAAAATGAGTTTTTCAACTACGACCAATTTGGTTTTCATCAAGGTAGGTGACGATGCCGTATAAAAGTTTTGTAGCGATGACTGAAAATTTTAACAACAATAAAAGTGTTCTAGCGTTGTTTATTGATCTTACTAAAGCATTTGAAAAATTTTAAAAGCTGAACTTAGATTGGTTTGCTTCCTATTATTTATCCGCAAGACATCAAAGAGTTAGAATTGATAAAATATTTAGCGATGTTCAGGAGCTTACTACCGTTGTTCCTCAAGGATCTGTGCTAGGTCCAATGTTGTTTTTGATTTACATAAACTCTGTCTTCAAACAATCATCAATTAACAAAATAACAGCGTTCGCTTATGATATGGTGCTGACATATGTAAGAAATTCGCTATTTGAATCGATCGCTATGTTACAAAAAGATTTAAATGTACTCAGGCAATAGTTTTCTGGGCATGAGCTGATTTTAAGTAAAAAAACAAAAATAATGGTCTGCAATTTAAAACAAACAGCTCCAATCTTAGACTGTTATGTTATCTTCCAATCAGGAACATGTAAAAAACATAACTTAGATACACATTCTTGTGAAAAATCCAGCTTGGAACATATGGCACCTTGTTCCAATGATTGTTTTGAAATCGAATTCGTTAATAGTTTTAAATATTTAGGAGTTACAATTCACAAAAAATTAAATTGAAAACAACATACTAGGGAATTGAAAAATACTTCGAGTTCGTAACACGTAAAATGTTCTTATTAAAACGAACTTGTACAAAAAATCTATTAACAATAATATACTTCTGGCTCGTTCATTCTAAGCTACAGTATGGAATAGCTAGTTGTGGAGGTACATATCAAAACACGCGTGATCCCATTATTACACAGCAGAAACATATTGTCCAAATCATTTGTAAGATATAAAGGTTAAAAAGTAGTTGGCCTTTATTTTAAGATTGTCGTATCTTGCCGTTTAAACACCTTAATGTATATAAAGTTGTTAAAGTTTATTTCATGAGAAGTGGATACAGTCAGTACTCAAAAACTCAAATACACATAGATTAAGAATTAATACTCAATTTTTAATTAATATTCCAATGAGTAATAGAACTCAATTCTCAAATTTTTACACTGCAACATCACCAAAACTCTTTAGTCAATTGCCTTTTGGAACTAAAAAACTTCAATATCCCAATTTATTTTTAAAATCAGTAAAAAGATGCCTCTTTGAAATTAACAGTTCGATGGTCTGTTTTTAAGTATAGCACAACTTTTATGCTTTGTATTTGCTTTACTTTTCTTTTCAATTTTTGTTTTAATTCATTTAATAATTATCATTTAGTTTTTTAACATTTTGATATTTGCATGTAACAAAGTACCCCAAATATTATTATTAAGAGTCAGTTTGCTTTTTACGACGATTTCATCCCGCAATGACAATTTTATTTACAGTCACAAACCAATTCCAAAAATGTTTCTTCGGATGACTTTAAGAATTGGATATTTACCCATCAATTACATGATATCATAAGCACCATATTATTGGTAAATCCTCTCTATATGTTATAATGCTAAGAGGAACGAATTCGCCACGCAGCATCGTATTCATTCCGAAATAGTTCCTCTCCTGTAATTTTAAGTGAGTTGACTGTTAATATCTGTGTGCAGAGACAGACAGTTGCTTCATTAAGGAATTTTTCCCTGTTTGCCGGTTGATCATTAGCTGTTATGATTCCGGAGGTATACGTGTTTGATACCAACGGGTACAAAATTGACTAAGTCTTCTATAAAGAGAGCGAAAAGTCTTGGGCTCATCGTACAATCTTGTCTCCAACTTTATTCTGTTCTGACCATTTCGACTTTTCTGTACCATTCCATACTGATGAATTAGTATCCAAATACAGATCTTCCAAACATAATTGACATTCCAAAGAGCTTGTAGGTAAGTTCTTGTCTATTCACATTTTCAAATGTATACAACTTCTTCGCTTCAACAAATGAATCTTCAATGCTTTTCAAAACAAAAATATAGTCGAGACATCTTTGCAGAGTGCTTAAAATGTTTTCAAGCTAGAATTTAAAAAGTATATTCATCAATAGTTAGACATCAGAGACTAGCTTCTCTTTTTTGTGGATCGGAAAAAATATTTATTAACTTAATTAATGAAAACCATACTAGTGTCCAACGCCTCGTTGTATACTGCAGTAAGCCTGAGCGTAAGTTAATTGCCTTTCCTTTTTACACTCCCGATTAAACAAGCAAGGGTGCAATAGGGCCATTTTGGATTTTTCTATGCTACACTCAAGAGCACTAGGAAATTGAGGAAAGGAGGAGTCGGTGCACATTGGTTTTGAATTAATGAATGCTGCAATGGCTGGGAGAGACAGAAGGTTGTAAGGCATTCCACATTCATGTACTACGGCAAAAGAGCGAATCTCTGTACTTGACAGTACGACCGAAGTTGGGCTCGAGGGTATACAAGAAACCTTGCGACGATATTCGAGCTACGTAAATAACATATCATGGTATTATCACCAATCAATCTAATTGCTCAACGTTCAATACTGTTCAAGAGGCTTAAATAAATTGCAGGAGAATATCAAGATGCTCAGTCTTCTCGATGCAAATGCCATCCATGGATAATGGCAAGAGGGGAATATCTCGCTTTAACGATACAACAAAACATTTGGTTTTCGAAGCATAATTCCAAGCGGATTTTTAATCCCCATTGTACAATGCTGTTTAGGTCGGCATTTAATGAGCTTATCATGTTTTGTCGTTGCAGTTCCACATCTGAAGAAGAGGGATGTGATTCTGAAAACGAAAATGAAAAGCTGAGATTACTATCATACTATTCAAAGATCTCTAATTTTTCCTAACTCCCTCAAGTAACATAGCTATAATAACTTTGAGGAATACCGTTCAAATGAATTTTGTATTAAACTTTATTATTTTGGTTCAACATAAGTTTTGTCAAAGGTCTTATAGGCTATCATCATCACTAACTATCCAAAAGTCAGGATCAAAGGGAAGTGGCCTTCAGACAGCACAATTTGAACTTGGTCGTTTAATAGCAATGTTTTATGCATGTCGTCAACCGTAATACCCGTTCTTCTGGGAAAGCTCATCAGGTTATTGTGAGCACAATTTCGGGTGCACTGTAAGCGAAGAGATTCTTTTTTAAGCGACACTACACGAATGTGGAAAGCTTTACAAGGATCAATATTTCCCACTAATGACATAAACCTATTCATAAACCCATTCATAAAAAGAGGCTGGGATGCAACCCACACTGATAACTTCCTATTTCGTCTGTCTATTTGACTTACTTATTTTCTTCTAGTTTTTCGTGTTAGGTTTAAAAAGTTGTTAGTTGAATTGTTCTTAAAAAAATTAAAATTACCAACAATATTTTTCATATAAAGAAGTAGTTTTTTTTGAAAATCTAGTTTTGTTAAATAGATTTTTAGTCGAATAATTTTGTTACCAATTTTAGAAGCATTTCTTAAATTTTTACAAATTAGATGAATGCTATTAATTTGAGAGATATCAAGAACCGAACATCAATTTTTACCAAATTTGCGTATTATTTCTTTTAGATTTTAATTTTTAAGGAAAAAACGGACGATTTTTATAAACTACTGAATATAGAAAAAAAAATATATTCTGTGAAATAAAAATAGTTTGAAGACAATATTTTTAATTTTTGAAAAGCTATTTGAGTCGGAAGTAAATTTTTACGAAGTTTTAATAATGTTCTATTGTTCAATTTGAGTCGAAAATAAATTTTTACCAACTTTTATTATCTTTTTTCTAGGTTTTTATTTTTTCTAAAATAACTGTCAATTTGATTTTTTTAAAAATTTGACTGAATGTTTAAAACAAAATTTCTTATAAGATAAAATAAGTTTGACGCCTAAGTCTCAAGTTTTTGAAAAGATATTTTAGTCGAAATTCAATTTTTCCCAACTTTGAGTAATGTTTTTTTTAGGTTTTTTTTTTTTTTATAAAAAAACTTTCAATTCGATTTTTCTCAAAATTGTATCAGTTGTCAAAAACATTATTCTTCGTTGCATATAATTGTTTTGGAGATGAAATTATGTTTGGGTCGTAAAATTTTCGAAGTGACAATTTGTTTTCATTTTTTTTTGATTTATAAAAAAACCATTAATTGGATTTTTTTCCAAAAATGTATTTATTTTGTATTACGTTACAGTATATAATATAAAATTCAATTCAAGTCTCTAGCGTCATTGGTTCATAAAATATTAAGGGTTAACCAAAATGTTCACCTTTTTTTAAACTGCTATGGTAAAATAACCACCAACGCAATTTTCTTGAGAGCCCTTTCTGCATCTTTCTGCCATTTCTTATTATGTATGACAAAATTTATTTGAAGTCTTCTGGTTCTTGAGATATAGACGACGAAAAAAACGTCGCGAACGTACGGACGTACGAACACGCACGCACAGACATCTTTCTAAAAATCTTTTATTTCGACTCTAGGAACATTGAAACGTCGAGAAATGTCAAAATTTTCAATTTGACAAATCGGACCCATTACAATAACTTCCTATGGGAAGTTAATTATTGATCTTTTTTTGTCTTTCAAATGATATCCCCTTTTTGCCTTGTGCATTTAATTTAAGGGCATTCATAATCCCTTAAAACTGTACCCACGCATTTTGATTAATTTTAACGTTTTTTCTATCAAACATTGATTTGAAGTAACGAATGACATATGTATGTCGCCTTAATTGTTAATCTGACATTACATTTTTAACTGAAAAGTTTCTAAAAGTAGTTTTGAACGTGTATTAAAATTGTATAAATACCGTTTTTAACGTTTCCATTCAGAATTGTGAATGTTCCCTGTTTTACAAACCAAAAAATATACAATAAACAAATAAGTTAAAATAATGAACTGTTTAGCTGCAAAATCATCGAATTATTCGTAATTCTTATTTTCTGACATTGAATTCTTCAAACTGTAAAGTTTATGTATAGAAAAGATAAGTTTAAATCTAAAATACACATTTTTTTTAAAAAAATTAAGTATTTTCAACTAACTCGTTATTTTAGAAGTTCAATTCGGTATTTTACTAGTTTTATGGATATCATGGGTAATTTTAAAATATTTTAAAATATTTATTTATTAGATGTGTTTAAAACTAAAATTTAACATCCCTATGAAAACTGAAGAAGTTTTGTCTAACTCGTTACTTTGGATGGTATTTATTCGATACTTTTACCTTGGTTCAATATAATCGATATATTTATAGTTAAAAAATATCTCCTTAACTTTGAATTTTGTTCGTGTGACCTCAAAACCAGAGTCTTACCATGACAAAGAATTTTCTAAACAACAATACAGATATAAGAACTTATATCTGAACTTGCCTAAACCATCAGAAAATCTTAGTTAACCCACCGCCATTGTTTACCACCCGAATTTTCATTTCCTTCTTCGTTTTCCTGAAAACACTATGTGTGTGGCCGAAATATGGCTTCTTTCATTAAAAAAAAACAACCATTTCTACCTGATACAATCGATTCATCTTCATTTGTGAAAACATAGCAAATTTTTGTGGCCACCTTGAAACAGCAATTTGTTTATAATCACGCTTCCTCCATCTAGATACCACTTTCACTGTACACTAGTCTGTAGTAGGTTAGGTATATGTACCTCCTTACTCACAGGCAACCTCTTTCTCCACATATTGTTTGTAGAGCTTGTGGCCTGGTCTATACAATATCGCTTCCATCAATCGCACAATTTAATTTAAAGCCAACAAATGATGTTGCACTTATACCTAGGTACCTGGGTAGGTATCCTTACGTTATATCCAAAGGCTTTCAAAACCTTGCCTCTCTCTTCATTGATGGGGCGGGTGAGTGGGAATGGGTAGGGTGTAAAGGAACTTCTATAGACCCACCAAGATGATAACAATAATTCTAGGTACCTACTCTCAGTCAGTAGGCATGCATATATCTACCTTTAGCGTGGAACTTCAGAATTGAAACCACAATCATAATCTTCAACATAACAAAAGAATGGCTAAATCCTAACCCGTGATGACGACTAAGACTGCCTGCATACCGCATGGCTTCATAGTCGTGTTGTCGTGGTCTCGGTTTTGGTCCTCCTCTATCAGACTAGCTAAAGAGAATTCTATTCATTTTATAAGGACAAGAACAACACAAACAACAACAACAACAACAACAATGGGAAAAAGTTCAGTAGCAAAATGCATGATGTGAGAGAAGGTTCTGTTGTTGTCATGAAAGGCTACACCCACTCGCACCATACATGCATCTCCTCAGTTAATATACCTGTGAACGTCTCCAACTCAACTTCAACGTAGTATAGACTTTATAGCCATTCGAAAACATACATAGATGCCTCGCAGTGCTGATTTTGGTGCTGGAGCTGGAGCTAGAGATGTAGCTGAGGTTGGTTTGAAACTTGCATGTAGATACCTTACGTGGCTTTTTACCCAGAACAAACCTAATTGACTTGTCCGTATGGAGCTCGCTCTCATATCTCTTTGATAACTTAATCATCTTCGGCATCGTCGTCATTCGAGGTGTACCAGCGCCAAGCACTATAAGTACCATCACCACTGACCGGTAGAACAAGTGGTCCAACTTGAACCATCACGAAGGTCCAAACCGGCAGCATCTTTGTTGCCCGAGTACACACATCACCACAACCACCTTCGCTATAAACATATACCCTGCCCAGGTGGGTTCGCATGACTGAGTGCAATAAATATTAATGCGCGTTGGGCATGGCCCGTTTTGATGGTTCGTCCTGCTATGATAGAGTTAGAGTTGCACCTATCCAGCTTCCACCTCACCGTCCGACTGACTGTAAGAGTGCACGATCGTGTTGCTTTTCTGATTGTTTGTTTTTTCTTCCTCGATGTATATGAAAAAGGTACATCATCATTTACACTGAACGCTCCATGAGCCTATAAGTGGCTTCAACTACGACGACGACGATGGCAACGACGATGACGACGAGACCATGTTGCAATGTTTTGAATTCCTCGAGGGGCTTCAATGATTATTGTGGTATTGAATTGCGGTGAAAAACACTTGTTTGGTTTTGTTGCAATCATATTGTTGCATGATGCGTGGAAGGAAATGAGCTCTTACACGTTTACATGCGGTGTAAATGGTAATATCAACTGTTAAGCTTCCAATGTACATCAGCGTAACGCTCTGGATCAGGTAGTCTCAATGGGACAAACTGTTGAGGTAGTTAGAATTTTTATGGGGTTGTAAAGCTTTTACTTAGTTTGCAGAGGGCATTTTATTGTAATCTAAAAATCATGAAAACTTGAATATTGACTTTTTAGCTTTCAGTCGTAGATGCGAATTTCATAAAGAAGATGATGTTTGCAGTTCAGCCTATCCTAAGCTTATACGTATACGTTTTGAAATTTGTGCGTAAGGACTTTTTTGAACTAACATTATGTATGGACTTCTTATACGACATGGATATAAAAGATGGATATTTGATATACATTGAATTATAAATAACTAACGGTCTCTATATCTTCACGCACTTTTGCTATATTTATCTAACTTGAAAATATCATTCAGCCTAGAAAGAACATGTTCCTTTGATAAAAAGTCACTTCCAAGAATGCATAGATTTCCTGATAATTAGACCCCTTTTGACAAAGTAGGTTACGTTTTTTCTTTCCGCTAAGCTGCAAATTCCGCATATCAATAGTAAATAGCGTATATGTGGTATAGAATTCATACTCAGTAATTCGCTCCGAAACTTGACAATTGTAGGACAATTGCTACATAATCTGCTCTAAACTTTTAATCTACCTTTAACATAATGTCGTACAACAAATATTTTTTCAACGTTTAAAGTAAACATTTTGACGACGTTCAGTAGCAACCAATAGGGGTGACAGTCCTATTTTTAGCATAAGACCGTACTTTGGAGTGTTTGGTGGCAGTTCTCTTCACGAACTGTTTAAACAGTTTCTTAATCGTGTGAGAATTATTACATCTGCATACTAGAAAGCCATACGTGAGGCTACGCTGTACAACTACTTCAAATACCTTACCTACATTAATTGCTATGAGCTTTGTTTACGTTCATAAAGAATCTTTTCCAATAAATATTAATTTCAATTTTCGCCTTTTGGAGTTTCATGTTTCTTCATACTCAGGTTTTTGGAAATAGTTACTATATTTTCTTTGTTAAACTCTATTTTTGGATTTGATGCACTATTTCACTTCCCTCACCTTTTTTTATTAAATATCATAACATTTGAATTCTGTGTGTTGACTTTTAGGTCCATACAATACAGAATAATTGTTTACTCATTTTATCATGACTTGTAATGGTAATGTTTATGAAAATAAGTAACTACACCAAGTGTGAAAAGTAAAAATAGGATTGGACTAAATGTGCAACCCTCTCTCACACCCCGTGGGCTTGTGAGCTGATTTTAAAAATTCGGGTAGAATTGTGAAAATATAAGTACTATCTATTTTAGAGAACCTTTATCCAAAGATCTTACAAGTGCGTTAAATAAAGTCAATTAAAATAATTCTAACTTTCAGGAATTGGACATTTTTGTAAAATGCAATGAAGCCAGTTTTCAGCATTTAGTCTTATTCCACTTAAACCATTTTGCGGTAAATTTTACCACAACAAGTTTCACCTCCATTGTTGCTAACCACCCTTGACGAATTCTTCCAACAACACAACAAACTGTGCGACGGTTGACCCACATATTGGTTGAACAAGATCATCAAGGCATGAAGACGATACCCGTCACACCATCTGTAACTTAGTATGGCCGAGAGCCCCAAGAATATTTTAATAACTTTCACTTTATTTATAGGCTTGGCTACCGACTTTCTTCAACACGACATAAGTAGTTTTTCCTCAACCAAAACCTAGCGCGCGTAGGTACTCGGTAATGCGAGGGATTCCACACGATTTTCCAGAAAGTCTTGGCTGGAATGGGTTCAAAAGTGAAGAGCTGAACTCACTCACAGAGCTACAGGGTGATCGCATCACCCCTTTAAAGAGATCGCGTGCGATGAAAGATACCTGGCTTCTCGGTCGCATACCCCAATCCTATGGATGGATTAAGTTGCGGGACCGAGACAAATCCATCACCACGCAAAAGATCCGAGAGGATTGCGTGAGGGCAAGTAGCCGGAAGGGTCAAGCTCGCCATGATGATGCCCACTTTTTTTTGGATTACGCCCAAAAGCGAAGATTAACGAAAATCGTGTGAAGGATTTTTTTTTTTTTGAAATAGACGAAATTTTTGTACCTACGATATTTTTTAAGTTTTAGTAAATTGAAGATTTTGTTCTGCTGTGAGGAAATTTGTTGAGGAAGGACTACGGTAGCTGTTGGAGAAAGTCAAACAAAGAAGCTAAGTATGGTGTTTTCCTTCGTTTCTTAGAATATTGCTTTTCTTCTGGTGTCCTTCTGTTTGTGTGTTTTCCCGGTAGTACGGGAAATATTTAACCGTTTGATTTATTTGTCTTTTGTCGATAATTTTCTTGGAGTGATTTTTCTTGGTTGTGTTTCTTTTTTCGAATTTGTTTAACAATTAATAAATTTCATTGATATACCTCATACCTTTTTTTACCGAGATCTGGCCTTCTGTCAACTTCAAAATCTCTATTTGTAATTTCGTTGTTATAAAAGATCCTGGTTTTAATTTAATGGATTTAAAAATCCAATATTGTTTAAAAATAATGGGATTTATATTCAGTCCGTTCGGGTCGCTATTACGGTGGAAAAATTTGCAACAACCACGATAAAAAATTGAAATAAAGCCAAATTGTTTTAAGTTTAATAGTATGATTTACGATAAATGCTATGTAAGCTTAGCAACTTAGCAACCTCGCACCTACCCCACTTCCCATAGAGTACCCAAGCAAGCGAGGATATGGTCTTATTTTCTAAAACCAATTTATTCTAGTGTCAAAACTTCTGACTATTGGCCTTATTTAACTTCTTAAAACTGCTGTAAATCCAATTTTTAGGAACGAAGTATCACAGCTAGCCACGATACACAAAGTTCTTGACCCAGCTAACATGCAGAAATTTAGTTCTTTCCAGACAGTCAAGCTTCCAATCAAATCCGAAATTTCGAGTTCGTGTTCAATAATTCGAGTAATAGTTGAGAAAACATTGAGATGGATTGAAAATTGTCACAATATTTGTGTTTATTAAAAATTGGCTGCAGACAACTCAACAAAATTCAACTCAACTCAAAAATTGAAGAATTGAATTGAAGGCGCACGATCTCTTCCCAAAACGCGTGTACTGTTGAACAATTGAGTATTTAAATATAAAACTTCAAGGTTTTCAATACCAAGTGATTCAAAGTTGATTAGAAATCCATTATTTTTACCAATTTTAAAGACCTCCAATAATTAGTACTGCTGTCACTTTCGAGGTGTGCATATGTCAGATTTCATATTTGTGACACAAATCATCACTTCTCATCAGCCTTTTTTTGTTTCTGACAACTTTTAAACTTATCTTTAATTTGCGAAATGATGCTTGGATCGATGTGCTGATACATGGAAAACACTTTAGGTATTCTCTAATTTAGGTACTCTATATATTCTTTTTATACAGCTATTAACTGGGGTAGAATGCAATACATTAGGAAATCTTGAAGCACATATTTAACACCATTATAATGACATTGAAAATATCCCACTACTAAAACAAGGAGAGAAGAAGAAACAAAGACCGATAGCTATCCTATCTTCTCTATCTTATGTTTTTGAATGTCTGATAAGTAATCAGATAAAATATTATATTATAGGAATAGTTGTGTTTCATCTTAACTGAATGTATCTGACGACACATTACATGCATTAGAAAATAAATTTACAACTATGATAACCTTACTTGACTTTTCAACTTGACCTAAGAAACTTTGTTAACTCATATTTGACCAATGCTAAGCAAGCCGCCGTGGCTTGTAATGGTAGAATGTCTTAGTTCGTCCCTGTTAATAATTGGTGTTCCGCAAGGATCAATCCTTGGACCATTACTGTTTTTATTGTTCATTAATGATCTGCCCTCTGAATCTTCTGTCAGCTTCAATTATATATCAGTTTTCCTGAGATGATGCTTAAGGATGCAATATCTAAAATGAACATTGATTTCAGTATTTATATGATTATTTGACACGGAACGGACTTAAACTCAATCCCAAAAAATCAAAAGCTCTTCCAATATCAATAAACAAACCAAACCCAGATAGTTTCCCTCCCGTTATATTGAATAATTGTATTATTGAATATGTTGCCCAAGTTAGGAGTTTAGGTTTGGTCTTCAACAACAAGTTAACTTGGAATAACCATGTCGATACAGTTGTGTCAAAGATTTGTGCTTCACTTAGAGGACTATCTGTTACTAGATCCGTAGTACCTACCCATATTAAATTAAGGCTGGTAAAAGCACTTGTCCTACCTATAATAACATACGGGTGTGAGCTGTTTGCTGATTTTGATTTTAAATCAGCTCACAAACTAAAGGTGGCGTTTAATGCAATAGTTTGTTTTTAACCTTCGTATGTTTAATCATGTCTCTTTTCAAGCTCGTCATATTTTCGATTGCGATTTGGTAGCCTTCTTCAAATATCGTTGTTGTATTTTACTCTTCAAATTGATTGTTAAAAAAAAAACTCTAAGTTATCTATACGTAACAGACTTAATTTTTGTGTTTCTAGCCGTTCTTTTTTATTGCGCTCGTCCACCTTACGTGTTTGACATCGCGCAGGCAATTTTCGTTCATGCTGTGAGACTGTGGAATGACCTTTCCAGTCATATGAGGTCTAGAATCAAACATAGAAAGTTTCAAGCAATTTGTTAACAATATATCTCGAACTTGGACTGAATTTTAAATCAATCATTTTCAATTTTATTTCCCTTGCGTCTTGATTCAGATTCAGATAACGTTTAATTAACATGTCTTTTTTTCTTGTTGTCGCATTCTGAAATTTTGAATTCTTAATTAAGTCCATTTTCAATATATAATTAACTTTAACTAATTTTTTGTTAATTTTGTTTTCACGCGTTTATAAATATATCTTTTGTTAATTGTATCTTAAATCAATGTCTTATATCCTGTACTATTTTTAATTTTAACTTGATGTACAGCTGACATACAAATAAATAAATATCAAATATCAAAGTAAATTCAACAATATTCCAATTTCTTAAACTTCTGAGACAACACGTACAACATAAAAATAATTTCTCTAAAAGCTTTCATTAATCATGTTTTTACTAAACATAAAAGACAACTCTATCAAACATGGGAAACTTCTAAACTAAGAAATAGGGCCACCAATTAAATCATTCCATTTCCAAGAAACATAATACAGAGCAACTTATAACTGCTATACCTACCTACCATACACTAACTTCCTTACCTAGCCTTCATGTATGTTGTAAGATAATTTATTCAATCATAAATCCTCAACACAACAAATTAAAGTCCACCCTTCATAAGTTTATACCGCATGCTAGAAATCAACAAAATTATTATACTACTAATAAAGTCATAACACGGACTGCAATAATTAGGCCATATTTTCCACACCTTATGCTATACAAAAGTGCCTCACTATATACCTTTTCTGTATAGGGGGTAACACTTGTTACTGATGGATCCATGTTCTTTAATAACAGTCAGACGATTCCCCCCTCCGTCCCCGAAGTTCTCCCCTTTTCTACACACAACCAAAAACTACTAACGCCATGGTTCATTAATTAGCATGTTAACAAAATGAAAGTTGTCAACCTTACAACACCGCCCAATAAATATCGAATGCAGGCATTCCAGTTATACGACTTGTGAGTATAGTCCTGTTCAGTTCCAGAGTCCCATCATAATTTCATACGTACGTTTATAAGGAAGGCTTTTAGAACACCCCTTTGATTGTGTGGATGTGTGGACCTACTCATATCGTGACCTCGTCACATCATTTCCACTCCACTTTCCTAGAATTATTATAAACCCAAGTTAACAGTTATCTGTGTCCTGCCACTGAAACGCTTTACAACAAACTGGCTCACTTATCTGAGCAGGTCATCTTTTGTTAGTTCGGCGGATAGATTACAACCGGAAACAGGGATCGGCTGTTCATTTTTAACCTCCAACGCCGAGCCGTCATAACTTCCTGTTAAGGTATAGTAAAGTTATCATAACGACCCACCACCACCGCCCGCCGTGTAGGTATAATGGACAACAAATAGTGTTGCACCCCAAATGACAGCTCTAAGTTAGCTTAATGTCAGCGACCAATATAAAATGACCACAAAATACCTTCGCAAATGATATTCGGCGAGAACACGACAGCGCGGCTGTAGACTAAGAATTAGACGTTCGTGTCATTCTGATAATTTGTTCGCTGTCGAAATAGTGGATTTTTGTGGCTTTCGTTTTGTTCTGTTTAACTTTTTCTGGGAAGGGGTGGTTTTGGGAAATCTTATCCTGAAACGTTGGCAGGTTAATCAATTTTTAATTTATAGCAGGGTGCAGTATAGTCCATCATATAACATACAAAGGGGATAACACATATAAGAAATAATAATTCTTTGTGTAAACTTAGTGTTATTATTAGTTGAATCTTGTGTTATATTCCTTTATAAAAGACCAACAGCAGTCTACGATATGGTGACGTGTGTGACTTGTAACAGTAGGATAAACTTAAGCGGGCGTGTGGGCCTTGAGTTACAATTAATTTAGTTTCTTTTTTAGTTTTTGCTTTGGGGTGTCAGGATTTTTGCTTGATAAATTGTTAGCAATCAATAATAATTCTTAGAATTAATTTTACAAACTCAAAAGATTAGAATGATGACGCTGCCGACTCCGGCCATTAGATTACTACCCTCACCAAATAGGATAATTTTCATCATTTCTTTTTACTCTTGGTATGGTAAAGTTTTATTAAATCTCGCTTTTCGCCACTGGTACACTTTTTTTGAGCATAGACTTCATGAAAAGTATGTCTAGTGAAAAAATAGATTTAAAGGGTTTGTAAGTTCTTTTAATGTTACTAACTAATCTTATTACACAGTTCTTCTTATTTTTGCAATATAAATAGTTTGGAGAATAAAGGAATAAGATGTATGAAACTGCCAAAATAAAAACGAAGACAAACAAATTAGGAATTCAGAACAAAATACAAAAAAATGCGTATACGCCACAGGATACTACAGAGAGATTTTATTGTTGTTCTTGGAGAGACTGGAATAACATCATTAAAGTTTCACGACATTTGCAACGCTTTTGAACAAATGAAAATACAATATCTGTGCGTGCTTGAATTAAACTCGTGTCTTCGAGAGCCTAGAGAATTATCGACAAACCTTAATTTTGTATGTAAGTATTTTGAGCTTACCTTGTTACAAAAGAATTCTTAAAATTAATTTTTAATAGAGTTTGAAATCAATCCCTTTTTTCATTTGGTATTGATGAACTTCTTCTTTGTTGGGTTAGAAGATAACTTTTTTGCCATTTAATTTAAGTAGTATTGGACAGGAGCAAATCTGATATCCACAAAATAAACGCCGGGATGCCACAAGGCTACGTTTTGTCTCCTGCACTCTTAATTTTGTTCATAAATAATCTTTTGTCCAAAATATCTAATCTACTTATTTACTTCAGTGATGACAGATCCTACTTTTAGTAATAGTTTTAATATTATCATCCTTGCTAAATGAGTGGCGCAACATTCCGTTGAGAACTAGGGTCATTGACAACTCTCAACCATTCCTGTGTGCGAGTGCTGTTGTCAGTGATGGAGAAGACCTACAGTTTTAAGCAGGATCAGAATAGCTTTCTTAAGAATTACTCTTGGAGAATTTGTCAATTCCTCGCAAGAGGCAATACCACTTAAAGAAACGTTAGATGACATAGGCAGGAATCAAACCCAAAACCTCAGATATGACAGAACAACGCACTTGCTATCATGCTACGGGTATACTACAGATGAGCATTTAATGGTTAGAAACGACAATACTGTCTGTTGTCACAAGAGCGTAACCCTCCTCTCTATCTCTCTATCTGTCACTATCCTAAGTGATACTTCCATAGAGGATACTGGGCAGCTTTCATATGTTTGTATGTTCATCACAAACAACCGCGGAATGTTCTCTTACTGGGAAATTTGCTGCATCTGAACACTACTACTACTTTTAAGTACAGGAATTGCTTTATAAGCCGTACTTCACGAATGTGGAATACTTTACCATGTTAAATATTTCCCGATTTTCATTACCAGTGCATCAGTACCTCCTTTTTTATTCTATCCTTCTTTCTTAATTCGTCGGACTGTGTATAATCATTATTAGGGTAAAAATAACTCATGTAGATTTCATATGTTTTATCTTTTCCATTTTTTCGTCGTGCCTCTGTTTTTTGAAATTGTAACTAACGTGAATTCTGTTTTTTGAAACTCTGACTACCACACTTGGCTTCTGGTTAATATGCTTCAGTAGAATAAAGCAACGTCATAGAACTTTGGTTCACTTGATGGGCTACTGGATACGAGATGTAGAAGGATTGCCTGAGTTCCGTTCAGTTTTTAATTGAGAATCCTTTCAAGTTAAAACTTATAACTAATCAAATAAGAAATCTTTTTTTTTTTTCTATAAAATAAAAATATCTTTCTTAATCCTTTCAAAGGCAATTTACGAAGGACGATAGAAACAAACCTTATAAATGTAATTCCATTCGACATAATTGTCCTTTACATTGACACTATCCTCATCATCGTCCCTTCCTGTCTCCTGTGCATTTCCTTTTTTCTCTCTCTCTCTCTTATTTTCATTACATCATGGTATAGGTTGGTATAGGTACGAGTAAATAATGCCACATTATAAAATTGTCCTCTGTATAGAACATTTCCAGCTTCCTTGAAAGAAGTTATATTATTTATCGTCTTGATGATGAGCCAAAACTTGTAGCGCACTGCTTTTATTTACCTCAGGATAAGTTTCTTGTTCTCTTCCTTTCAGTGCCACTAATTTTCTTGAGTCTTTTCAAAGAGAAACACAAAACTTAAACAAAAAACGATGAATGTCCTTTCTATATCAGTTAAATCCTCAATCTCCCCTTCATACCCCCATTCAACTAGAAATTCAAATCCTTTTTTACATTTCAAATGTAATTAGCTCTGAAGTTGGTTTTGGTTTCGCATCATTTGAAGTTGAGTTTCGAGTATCCTTGAGAAGGATTATTCCTGAAGATAAAAAAAAGGATTTGAATTTTTTATTTTTAACTAAAAACAACACAAAAACACTTCATTTCTTTTATTCATTTTTTCGCACAAAAATTAATTCCTTCACTTGCTCTCGCATCCTTTTTAACAGGGACGCGAAAGTCTCCTTGGTATGCATCAAGCTTATTGTGTCCTACAGGATGTGTTGTTGTTAAAATTAGATTCAATTTATTGTTTTTCTATTTTATTCGTTTTATTAGTGAATGAGCTACACAAAAGTAAATTGTACGTCCAAAAAAATAAGGACTAACTTTTCTTCGTTGCTTAAGGATTTTCATTTACTTCGACGTCCCTTGGTTTGGAATAAGTTAGCGTAACAAATGCTGGGGGGGATTTAAGAGGATGTGGAAAAAAAATCTAAATAGACAGTTTTCCTGTTTGAAGAGTTTTTTGTAGTTTTTTTCGTTTTGATTCGAAGCAAAATGGCGGTTTTTCAATACCTTACACGGTTAACTGGAAAATTTATACTTTCGGATGTTTTTTTTTGTTTTGTTTAATTTTATTTATTTTTTAACTTTTATTTTTTCAGTGGTTCATTGAAAAGTTTCATTTATAAAATTTTTAACTTTTTCTTCTCTAAATCCAAACCCAGAAGAAGACGACGACGCGACGGAAGGGTCGCGTTCTTCTTTTCCACTTGTTATATACTTGAGAAAAGATTTTCATGATGAGATGTAAATTTTTTCCTTCGATTTTCTTCCATTTTCCTGATGAATGGAAGATATCGTTATTTCATTTTTTGCATTTGTATTTAATTCCATCTGTGTGGTCCTGGTCACTGAAAAAAAGCAAAGTATATAGGATATTATTTTTGTTAAGTTCTATTTTTAATTTTTTGATAACATTTTATCTAAATGAGATGATCTGGGTATACTTGTAGTATAGTCAAGCAAACCGTAGACGAAGACAAGACTTTAGAGAAAAAGTTTAGTATAAAAGGATGTTATTTTGTTTCGGTTTTTACGATAGAAAAGTTTGAAGAAGTTTACTTCCTTTTTTTATAAAATGGAAGTTTGCTTTTGTAAATATTTTCAGACTAAAATAAGACAGGAAGAAATTGCTATCCTGTGAGAGTCAAGTATTTTTTTTATTTAAGCCAATTATGATATATACAGTCCACAATTTAGTTTCACCGTTACAAATAATAAAATAAATATATAAGCTGAGATAAATCAAATCGACAAGCCAACTCGAATTCCTGACGTTGCGTCGCAGGTCAATCCTCTAACGCCCCAGAATTTCTTTTACCTTCGAAAATATTAAATACGCAATAAGTTACCGCTTTTAATTTTCACAATGTCTCAAAACTAGTAAACATTCCTAATCATTTGTAAAAAAAAAAAACCTACGCAAAACCACGTCATACACGGTTTGAACGTTCGTTCACAATGTTACTCTTTATGCAAGCTCGATTGATAAATCCCATTTGCTTGCAGCACAGTTTGCTGAACTTGAGAGTGTAAATGATTTTATGGGACAAATGTTCTTTCGCACTCGTGCAGTTGCAAAAGTACTGAAAGATCTTGACATACTCAAAATCCGCTGGTCCAGATAGTATTTGCCCCATAGTTCTGAAGAGGTGTTTTCAACGCTGGCAAAACCACTACCTAAGGTTTTTGACCTTTCAAAAAGGCTCAAAAAAAACGGAGAACACCAGCATATGCATCAGGACGTCTTTCAAAGCTAGAAGAAAATCTAGCTACGTCCAAAGCCTATCACGAGGCAATCATTGGGGGTGGTATGCTGGATATTAATAAAAAAAGAATGAATAATTAGTGGTCTATGATCAAATGTATGATATTTACCTCGAGTATATGGAAAAATTGGTAAAGGCGCTGGAAAAATCCAAACCACTTATCACAGGTGATACGTTAGTGGGTGCTCCACCCCTCATTATTCTACGTCGTCGTCACATTTGGCGATTCGGCTCCTGAGGATTGATCTGCCCAAATTCGACGGTTTTTACACAAATAGGCGTGCTTTTCACTACAGATTTCAGGCTCTCGTCCATAGAAACAAGAGCCTTGAGGATATCGACAAGTTGCATTTCCTACAAACCTGTTTAACAGGTGATGCACATCGTTTTATGCAAAACATTGCTGTTGAGTCTGCAAGTTATCAAAAAGCATGGGAACTTTTGGAAGAGCACTACAGTCATAAACGCGTTCTGTTGCACATCCAACCCTCATCAAGTTTTAAGAAGCTCTTGTATACAATAAGAGAATTTCTTCTCGCTCTTGAAAATTTTAAGGTTCCATTTTCTTCGTGGGATACAGTCTTCATATGTTTCCTTGTACAAAAGCTTCCAAAAATTATGGGAGGACAAATAAAAAAATAGGACTTACCAACATTTAATGCGTTTTCGGAATTTTTTAAGACACGACACGCTTGAAAGGTTTTATGTTCAAAGTATGTTGTAAAGCAGCAACTTCAGAAAATTCCGAAGCATTTTCAAACTAGCCAAGTTTCTTGCAAATTATGCAACCAGAACAAGCACTTCCCTCTAAAATGCCTGCATTTTTTGGCAATGGAAAGTGTCAAAAGTCGAAAAGTAGTTCGAAGAATCCGTGTTTGTAAAAATTGTCTTATATATGGGCATTCTCTCCAGGAGTGCCAGAGTTTGAGACAGTGCTATTTCTGTCAACAGAAACATCACTCACTCCTGCATTTGCAGTACCATAATAACTCAAGCACACACACACACAATATCAACAACAGTCTTTTCAACCTCAACAACAGTCTTTTCAAACTCAACAACTAGGTTTTCAACTTCAACCTCAAGTAGGAACATCAAGCCAAGGTATGCCTTCTCAACCGAGAGCTACCGATTCTAGTTCTATAGCATTTCAGGCCTCAGTGAACCCAAATGCACCTGAGTTCCAACCAGCTGTTCATCAACAAATTCAAAACTACCACGCGTCGCACGGTCCTTGTGCCCAAGCACACCAGGTGCTCTTAGCCAAAGCAGTTGTCAAATTATTTGATTTTATTTTACGTCCTTTCTTTCCAAGGTAATGGGAATGATGATTAATTTATCAGCCTTAATTTTTCTCGAAAACACTTAAGCTTATCTAGCGGACCAGTGAAACAAATCTTTACATCATTTTTGAGTTAGCAAAATGTTTGCACTTGATATTTCAAAAGCATTTGATAGAGTTTTTTACTTGTTTTTGATATTAATAAATCAGTTCTTCGTATTGGATGGTCTCAAATCTGAAATTCATAAAATAAATGCTGGTGTGCCTCAGGGCTTACGTTTTGCCACTTCCTATTCGTTTCTATTTTCACATCCTTGCCCTTCTGATGTGGAACTACAGTGTATGATAAGTTCATTTAATTTGTGCATTGTGAAATAGGAAATTATTAACCCTTTAGAATTTAATGCAACAAAAATACAATGCTGTATCATGTCCTTAAAGCGTAACCCACCCCCAATGCCACTGAATATTGCTCGCATATTTGAGCAGGTGTCCCTAAAACAAGTTTAAGTCTTTTGGATAGAAAGCAAGATATTTGAAAATGATAGACGATAAAACTATAACTTAAACATTTACATTACCTGAACACCACTGCCGTAATTTTTCTCTCGTTCTTTACCGATTTATTGCTTCACCTAACTCTGTTTTTCCTTTAAATTCTGATATTCAAAACTTTAAGGCCAACGTGCACCGTTATCTCCTCTTAAACTTAAAATTTGTGTACAAATTATATAAACAAAAATCGACAATTTGAAAAAACAAAAACTTAACTATACACAATTTAAGAATTAATGTTAAAAGGTCTCATACTGGGCGCCAGTTTAATGTTTGTGTGCCAATTTGCTTGAAATTACTTTCTATAGAATGCTTCCGACTACGACTTTCATATACAGCTACATATAAGTAAAAATCGATATGAGTTAGAAGTTAAATATACGATATATCCCCTTTTCCGTTTCCCCTAAATCATCTGTCACTCGAAGGTATTCATCAATGTCTACCTTTGAAGTAGTCCTTTTATAAAAAATTCACTCGTTTTCCCATTACACCATTCCAATTGTTGTGATTTGCTTCACTTTACACGAGTAGCATTTCCCCCCACCCCTTTGTGTGGTTACCTTATATTATACTGCCTCCTTATCAGAGAATAAAAAACAATAAACCTTGTGTATTATGACTTCCTGTGCTGTGCCTTCCTACCAAAATTTATTGCCAACAATTTTTCCAATTTTCCAACGTCAAAATGAAGAGCGTTCGGGAATAGAAAAATAACAATTTGTTGTTTTTTTCCTCGTTTCTCGTTTTTCGTTTCTCGTTTCCATTTCCAGTTAAATTCCTGGTTTTATTGAGAGTAGGGAAAGACTTCCGCACAATAACGTATCAAAAATATACTTCCTTCATTCACCTTAATGTCACTTGTGAACGAAAGGTGAAAGGCTGGTTCCTGGTAAATATTTTCAAATATAAATAATTGCATGCGTGAAAAAAATGTCAAAAACACTCCCCCTCCATACATCAGGAATATAGATTACCAAAATTAACAATAGCCGGCCCTTCAAAATCAACCGCGGTGCCTAATGGGACCGCCACCGGAGCGCTGTGACATGAGATGCTTTTGATTTAGAGAAGAAAGCTTAAATGTAAACAGCAAGCTCCGTGAACGCGGCAAGAGTGATTTTCATCATTTTTCAGATTTCCACAGATTTTCAAAAAGTTCCCCAGAGGGGATATTACATGTGATTTCTGCTGAATCGCTAAAAAAATTTATTATTTATTATTGCCAGGTCGTTAATCATGGGTGGAAAAGGGAATTTGTTTTCCTATTTGCATCTTAGCTAAGCCTACACTCTATACATCGGTTTTGGATCTCGAATACGCAACATGGAACACGTTGCTTATACGTCTGGCAAACGTGTGTAATGCGTATTACGTGTTGAAATCATATTAAACCTTTTTTTCATCTTGACTTGACTTTTTGAAGGCTAAGTTCCTTAAATTCATCATACGAGTATGTAAAATGTGTTAAATGGGTGCGGGAGAATATGGGAGAGGAGGAGGTACATAGGATGAAAAATGCTACGCTGAGATTGTTTTTGAGTCGATGATGAAGTAGGCTATTAAAACCAATCCCTGCATAGAGCGAATATTGCAGGATTTAGCATCAGCTTCAGCTACCATGTGCCGTCTGCCAACAATGTCATCGCATCAGCATCAATGATGTCGAAGAAAATCGTCTAATGCTGGAGTGGGTACAGAGGGGTTATGACTTTGCAGACTTTCGAAAAAGACTTGCGACTTTTTTTAAATTCAAGGACATATAAAATGTCTTGAAAATATCTATGTGTACGTGATGTTTTATTTTGATGAACTGTCATTAATAAACAGGATTCTGCATTAGAAATCAGTTTATTTAGTCAAAATGTTTTTGTTGCTCTCAATATTGATGTTCGAATACAACATTGAGTTTAAACCTTGAAGAAATATGCGACAGAAGGTCAGAAGGTGGTTTTTAGAATTGTATGTCTGCGCACGTAAAAATAACATAGGTATTGATTTTTATAATTAAAAGTGTAACGAGAAAGAAAAGGGTCAATAACATGAAACAATAAAAAACAAATATTTAAAATCTCCAAAAATGACTTTGGATAAGTGAATTATCAAAAAACTGCAATTTTAGACAATGCTGTCACTTTTGTAATTAGTAAATTTAACGAAAAAAAAATAAGCAATATTTAGTAGGACAATCAAAATAAATCAGTTATTGATTTCAACTAAAAGGTTGTTTGACTTTTTTTTTGAAGTCTTTGCTTTCTTTTCAAGCCTTTGCATTGTTTCAAAGTCTGCTGAAAAAATTAAACATATTGTAGCCATTTGTTTGCAATACGATACCAGTTTGGAGGTAAATCATGTAAAAGGAGCTTTTCAAGTTTGAAACTTATGAAAAATCATCGTTTGACCTACTAAGACTCAAGGACGCCAAGTCAGTATCTTAGTTTTATCAATCAGAATAAAATTGATTTCATTGATTTTATTGATTAGTTCAGCAGAATGAAAGCACGGAAACATTTATCAAAAAAGAGGCTGGGATGCCACCCACACTGATAACTTCCCATCCTGTCTGTCGATTTGTTTTGCTTAAAAGTTTGTAGCTTTACGTGAATTATTCTTAAAAATTTTAAAAATAAAAAACAGTATTTTGTTTGATTTCAAAATCTATTTTGTTAACGAGATTTTTAGTCCAAAACTAGTGTTTACCAATTTAAGTAGAATTTCTTAAAAGTTTTTATGTCTTATATAAACAAATACAAATTGAATGAATGAAATTATTGTACACGTGGTATCAAGAACCGAACATAATTGTTTTCTAATGTTCGTACTGTTTTTTGTAGCTTTTATTTTTTTTATGAAAACGCGGGCTGTCGGATTTTCATCAAATATTCACTGAATATTGAAAACAATATTTAATGCGAGATAAAATAAGTTGGAAAGCAATATTTTTAATTTTTGAAATGACTTTTGAGTCGAAAATCAATTTTTTCAAACTTTTAGAAATGCTTTTTTAGGTTTTTATTTTTTGTTTAAAAACTTTCTATTCGATTTTCCAAGAAATGTTATCGAATGTTCAAAACAATATTTCTTATAAGATAAAATTACATTCCAGCCAAAATCTCAAAGTTTTGATAAGATATTCAATTTTTACGTACTTTTGTTAGTTATTGTTTAGGATTTTAATTTTTGGTAAGAAAATCGTCAATTCGATTTTTCTCAAAATTTTACCATTTGTTAAAAACTTTATTTTTTGGCACAAAATTGTTTTGGAGAAAAAATCATTTTTTTTTCGTAAAATTTTCGAGTGTTGATTGAATTTTTTTTTCAGAAAATATACTTATTTGGTATCACGTTGCAATGTATTATATAAAATTTAATTTATGTCTGTAGCGTTTTTTTTAAACTTACTTACTTACTTAAGGTGGCGCTACAGTCCGTCTCCAATTTCGCACGTCAAGTTGGTTGAGGTAACCACCCACCTGGGTGCGCCACCTGAGTCGCAGTCTTCCTCTCGGAATTGGATTCGAAGACCTTCCGGGCTGGAGCGTTTATGTCCATCCGCTCTACATGACCTAGCCGTCTAAGCCGTTGGACTTTAATTCTGCTAACTAGGTCAGTGTCACTGTACAGCCCGTACAGTTCGTCCTTATATCTTCTCCTCCATTCTCCATCTATGCGTACGGGACCAAAAATCACCCGAAGAATTTTTCTCTCGAAGCATCCTAAGATGCTCTCATCTTTCTTTGACAGGGTCCAGGCCTCAGCGCCATAAATGAGATCCGGAATGATGAGTGTCTTATAGATGGTGATTTTAGATGCTCGAGAGAGGACTTAACTTCTCAACTGCCTTCTAAGTCAAAAGAAGCAGCGATTTGCAAGAGTTATTCTTCGTTTGATTTCAGCGCTGGTGTCGTTGTTTGTGTTAATAGCGGTGCCTAGGTAGACAAAGTCTTTAACTACCTCAAAGTTATAGCTGTCCATGGTGACGTTTTGTCCAAGACGTCGTCGTTCAGTGTCCTTTTTTGATGACAGCATATACTTGGTCTTGCCCTCATTGACCACTAAACCCATCTTCTTCGCTTCCGTCGCAATGCTCAAAAACGCTCCACTGACATCACGCTTTGATCTTCCAATTATGTCAATATCATCTGCGTATCCGAGTAATTGAATGGATTTTTGGAAGATTGTGCCTCTAGTGTTGACGGTTGAGTTTTGCACAATTCTTTCCAGAACGATGTTGAAGAAGTCGCATGACAGTGCATCGCCTTGTCTAAAACATTTTTTGACATCAAATGCATCGGTAAGATCTTTTCCGACCTAGATAAAGCAGCGTGTATTCTCAATCGTCATTCTACACAAACGGATAAGTTTGACAGGGATGCCAAAACTAGACATTGCTCTGTAGAGCTCTTCCCTATAATTGCTGTCATACGCGGATTTAAAATCGATAAGGAAATGGTGGGTATCGATTTGAAGCTCCTGGGTTTTTTCCAAGATCTGCCGTAGTGTGAATATTTGGTCGATAGTGGACTTTCCTGGTCTGAAGCCACACTGATAAGGACCAATCAGGTTGTTGACGAATGGCTTCCGACGTTCACATAATACGGCAGAGAGAGTCTTATACGCAATGTTAAGGAGACTGATGTCTCTGTAGTTGGCGCAGTTTAGAGGGTCTCCTTTCTTATGTATCGGGCACACTATGCTGAGATTCCACTCATCGGGCATGCTTTCTTCCGACCATATTTTGCAGATGAGTTGGTGCGTTTCGCCCCGATAAAAATTTTATTTTCATGATTTTAAATCATATTTATTAAAAATAATTGGTGTTCAGGAACAAACAATTCGACTGTTAACAGTCAAACATTTTAACTTCAAGACTTTTTGCCTGAGTCTAGTTCCAACAACAAATCCACACGCAAATAGACGCTGTCTTTTATCTCGGTAGCAGTCGCCGTAGTATATATCGCAGTCTTTTAGTTTGCGTTTGCCCGGTCCATCCCATCGCACTTCTTGGATGGCGGTAATATATGCCTTGCAGCAGTTTAGGGCTTCCGCTAATTGTTCGGCTGCACGTGGTCTGTTAAGGGACCTAACATTCCACGTACAGATGCGAAGTTCGCTGTCCTTATTTCGTTTGCGTGGGTTGTCAACAGTGAATCTGTCCGTATCCGAGGCAGGTTCGTGATTCGCAACTAAAGGTATTTTTTACGTGGCCAGGAAGTCACCCCGACGGCACAACCCCCAACTGGAGGACCAGATCCTTAGTATAACACCAAGGAAGGGGAACTAACTGGAACTGTAGACGCCACCGTGCGTTGATTCCATCTCGAGAAATCGTCCGTTGCCGCCAGGATAAGGAGAGGTGCCTTAGTGGAAACACCTCTCCCCCCTCTCTCATTTGCTGACCACAACAGCTTTCCACTGGGGTTGGAACCCAATCTCCAGTTGAGGTACTAGTTACCCGATGTTCACCGCGGGGAGGTGAGAGTAGGAATTGATAGACAGAGGTGGGTTTTGAGAAAAACCTGTGGACGCTTGTGTCCTCTTGAATGCACATGTCTACCATTTGAACATCTTTTTTTTAAACTGTTATGGTAAAAAAAAACACCCACGCAATTTATTGAGAGCCCTTTCTGCATCTTTCTGCATTTTTATCTGTTTAACAAAATTTATTTGAAGTCGATATCTCTACTGGTTCTTGAGCTATGGACGACAAAATAACGTCGCGAACGTACGCACGCACGCACCCACACACGCACGCATAGATATCTTTCTAAAAATCTTTTCTTGCGACTCGAGGGATCTTGAATCTTCGAGAAATGTCAAAACTTTCAATTTGACAAATCGGACCCATTACAATAACTTCCTATGGGAATTTAATAAACTACATCTATCAAAAATCGATGATTCATATAGACTACAAAGCAACGTTGCCGATTTTTATTAAATTTCCAGGCAATCTTCAAATAAGCCCAACTTTGTTTTACTATACAAAGATGAGGTGGTTCGCCTTAGATTTGTTTATAAAAAACAACACAATTAACAGATGTAGGGTTACATTTCCAGCGCCTCTAACAAGCTTAATACAGCAATGTTGGAACTAATCTTAAATTATGATCAAGCCCAGAATTAAACACGACTGAAACTTTTAATCAACCAGTGTACTATTTTTAGCAAACAAATGTTCTCTGTTGAAATAAGCCAATCTATTTAAATTAATATTACTAATCATCTCTGCTGAAATTATAAAACTTTATAGGTTACTGATAACTTACCTTCTTGGCTTAATTTAATCAATCTTTTCTGTCAAAATTATCCAACTCACTTGGTTAAAACTTAACCTTCACTGTTAACATTCGCCAACATGCTCGGTTAATAGTAACTACAATTTGAAATGATTTTGAACAAATCCCGAAGACATACTTTCTCTACAGACTTTGACACAGATTTTCAAATTCGATACAAGTTTGGTTGTAAGAATATTTTTAATCAATACAAATTGAAATTCCAGTTCTGCACTTCGCACAGTTCGATTGGTTGGTTGGTTTCAGACTCAAACTGAAAAACTAACTTTTAACTAGCAAAACTGTCCAAACGATAGAGCTACAATGTAAAACTGCAATTTTGAAATTAATTATTAACCAATGTTCCTGAAACAAAGGTTTTATCCTTTTAGGGACTTAGGCTGCTTTATCTATTTTCTGCTAAATGTGTTCAAGTTAAACCTAGATTTACGTTTTATACTCAATAATAAACTAAGCTTCAATTATTGAAGCAAAATACAGGAGCAGTATAGGTCTTTTAAGACTCCTCATATGTTAAGTTCATCCTTTTCTCAGGGGTCATTAGGACTTTAAAAAAACTAAGGATTCAACATATGCATATACTCTTAATAAAGAGTTATTTTTTTTCCTTTTGGATTTTATTACACAGAGGATCTTTCATCCTGAAACTGGTTGATGTGCATTTTGAAAGTGGGACCACCTCTACCTACCGACGAAAAAAAAAATCGAACTTTGTTGACAGTTCGACCTCGAACTTGTTGACTTCTCTGAGCTTGATATTATGTTCTTCTTGTTTCTCATAAGACAAAAGGAAATAAAACTTTTTTGTCATATAATCAAAATTGCAGGACGAGAGAACTTTTCTATTTTTTTCTTACGTACTCGTATATGGTTCCTTTCAGTTCGTCCTTTTCTTTGTTTTTTTTTTTTAATGTTGAAAGCCCTTATCTGGACCTCTATATAATATTCCTCTCATTTTGTGGGTTTTAACATCCAGAATTTGTGGGTTTTAACATCCAGAAGAATACAAAAAAAAACATTTCATTTTCTTAGTGTCCCGTTTTGTTGAATATCCTCGTATTACATACAACATACATATAATCATGTTCATGTACAATGCAAACAAGTTGTGGGTGGATCTGTATGTTTGACTATTAAGTGAATGAATGTCATGGCCTTCACATAAAATTGATGGAACATAGTTCTTTTGGCTCATAAAATGCCAAAGTATCTATGAAAATAAGAACGAACTGAACTCTGCCAAAGTGATGGGTTCATATAAATGTACATATATAGACCTACAAATAATAATTTGATTGCGTACAGCGTATATAAAGTTTCCTAAGAGTGTGATGGGTAGGAAATATTGAATATGGCCTGTATGATGTTGGATTATATTCACAAACATGTTTTAAGTATAGTAATATGTATTTTGTTTGATATCCTTTTGTTTTTATGATTATGACCCTTGACATTGGCCTTTGTCACTGTGGAATCATTGGTTTTGTTGTTTAAGTTTTTCCTAACACAAATCGCATGTAAGGTCCTATACAAGAAAAAAAAGAAAAAACTTATTAAAGTAATGATTTTAGGGCATTAAGGCGTAACCGATTTCAACTTCTAAGATTGTTTTTAGAATTAGAATTTATTTTTGTGTAAACAAAAAACTTTGAATTTATTTATTCATAAATGACAAAATAAGTTTGAGGTCAATATTTGTACTAACGCTATATGAGTCGAAATTTTTAGTTTTTAGTAAATTTTTCAAGGTTTTATTTTAAAAAAAAGTTCTCTTTATTCTTTTTTTATGTTACCACTTGTTAAAAAGAGTATTTTTCATACGATGAAGTACGAATGAAGTAAACACATTTAGAAATTCAGCTCTTTTAAAATGTTAACTATATTTTTCTTCGATGTATAAAAACAGTTATTTCGTATTTCTAAGGTTTACACTTCTAATAAGTAATTTTTCGTTCCAAAAACGTAATTTCGAGGTGATATCATTAAAACATTTTTGAGATTACAAATATTTCATGTTGTTCTGAACACATCTATGATCAAAATTGCACAAAATTGGGCAAAATTAAAAAATTTGTTTGAATTCAAAAAAACTAAGAATCCTGTAATGTATATTTTTAAAGATATTGCCCCTGGTTTTTTTTTCAAAAATACGAAAATACGTCTTTTGCTTGTTTTCTTTTTTTAAACATACATATGTACGTCTTAATTGAAAATATAAATAAATAAATTAAATTATTAAAAAGTGAATAAGCACATTTGCAGAGACCTAAACTTATCTAATAAACTACTGTTAACGCTGATGAGCCCCCTTTACTAAACTTACTTAAAAAAAAATGTGTATCCATACTACCCAAAATCAAATTATACCAAATTTTCGTGCAAAAATGTTCAAAATAAAAATATAAAGGCAAAAACTTAACAGTGTACCATTCTTAAAATTCCAAAACTTGTTCCCAATTGTACCGGGACTGTTCTAAATTTTGTCAGAGATTCGTTTCCTACATTAATGTTTAGCATGAAAAAAATACAAATAGTGGTCCGCCGCCGTACTTCTCCAAAATCCAAAATAAAAATTGGAAATAAACATGCAAAAATTTCAAACCTTGTTATCAGGAGTATAAGTCTATTCTGAAATGTCTGACAAAAAGTTCATAAATAAATCGACAGCTGCAAAAAGACTAACTCCGAGGAAATTATTGCCAGATTGAAAACCACATGACCCGTGATGTAATAAATTAACTTATTTAAGTCGAAACCGTTATTCGTTCGCGCTATATTTGGTGTCAACCGAATTTTCCTCTTATTTTAAATTGGAGCTCCAATTTTTTTGAAAATACTTCTGCATATCTTGATATGATTATTATTTATTACAAAATTTATTTGGAAACGATATTTCTGCTGGTTCTTGGGGACTTATACTCACGCACAAACAGAAGAATTATTGAAAAATATTCTATGTGCCTTAAAATGTAGAAAAATGTCAAAATGTACAATTTGGCAAGTCTAACTCACTAGAATAATGTCTTAGATGTAAAAAATAAGTACTTAAAAATCTGAGGTATGAGAATCAAAAATTTTAAAATATGCAATATACAATCCATAACATTCTGCAAAAATATTGAAAATTAAATTTAGACTTTTTCTTTCATTTAGAAAATAAAGAACCTTATTATATTATTTTCGAAATGAAAAAGGAATCATACAGCCAAATATAAAAGCTTCAAAAATATTTTTTTTTATTTGATGAACACAAAATTTCTACACTTGCATTTTCATAATATAATGATATTTTTTTTAAATGTTATTAAATTAATTTTCGTAGTACTTAAATTGTTTCGTACAAGATTTTAAAAATATTTTTTTCAAAACTGTACGTTAGTTTTTTTTTAAAAATTAACAAAGGCGTTAGGTCTTTTCATCTAAGACCATATCGGCCAACTATTTTATGAACATTTCGCTGTTGTACGATTTGAGCAATATAACCGAACCATTGGGAGTTGAAACTTTTTTAGGTTTTATGAAATTCCAAATATGTAAAAACAATCGTTTGGTCTTATTGTTCTAAAAACACTTTTTCACAAAAAAAAAAAAACAAAATCAATGTCATTTTACCCAAATCAATTTTAAAATATCATAACGCCCGAATTCTTATATATCACAAAAAAAATGTCATGTGCTTCAACATTTGGACATTCTGTTTGTTTTAATCCAGAAAAAAACATTGCATACACCCAACTTGGCAACTATCTCAAATCCTATAGTGAGCCCAAGCATGTGGTTGCAAGGGGGCAGTGTGGCCTTCCATATATACCTCACTGTTTATAAACCTCTCAAAGTCGAACCAATTTCAAAATTAGACAAAATTAACGAAACAGCAACAAAATTTTCACCAAAACGTAAAATTTTATTGATTGAAAAATTACAAAAAACTCTTTTGGGCTTGACGTTGAAAGTTGGTTTTGGTGATATGACAATTTATTTGGTCTGCTTGACGTTTTCTTAGTGATATTTTTTACGAAGTTATTCTTTTTGGGTTTTATTTCATTTCATGATTTGAGTTACACATAGTCCAAAAAGTCTCCGTACAGCAGGCTTCTTTTTGTTGATTCTGAGATAACATTTTTATTACAACAATATATTATGAATAAGTATTTAGAAAATCACAATTTTTAAAATTTGGTAAAAAGG
This sequence comes from Eupeodes corollae, assembly GCF_945859685.1. Taxonomy (NCBI): domain Eukaryota; kingdom Metazoa; phylum Arthropoda; class Insecta; order Diptera; family Syrphidae; genus Eupeodes; species Eupeodes corollae. The sequence goes on along the minus strand of NC_079147.1, from coordinate 208,170,349 downwards.
TGAAGGTTTTTTCAATGTTACCACTTTGGTTTCTACATTTATTCCTAGTATCTTTAAAAAAAAAAATTAAATGAGGCTGCTTAAAGCAGACTTTTTGGACCATGCGTACATATCGTTGGGTGATAACAAGACATAAACGACAGAAATCATATTCGTCGTAATGCCAAAAACTAATTTCACAAAGCAAAATTCTTATGTCATCATTAACAACTTAAACTTAAACTTTTAAATGCTGTAAAACTTAAACAATTCAAAGAAACTTCTATTCTCCGATTAGAACGATTTTTGATCGATTTTATTTGCTCAACATTGGCTTTCAGAACTGAATCGTTATTATTATGCCAGAATTGAGTTTCTTGGTATTTATGATTCAATAAGATACCGTCTAATTAATTGTGAATTGTCTGACCTTTAAACTTGTTGATCTAGTTATGAGTTTTACTTCTTCTTATCTCCAACAGCAATAGATCAAACATTTTAGCCCCTGCTTTGTACCTATGTTAACCTTTGTTCAGTTGAAATTTCTGCAAAAATACTTTTTTCTCCATTAACAAATCATCCAAGTGCATTATAATTTCTATTTGAAGAACAAAAGAACCAAGAAATACAATTTTTATAAATCGAAAAATAATGCAAATATCATTCATCAAATATATAGATAATATTTGTATTACTATAAACGTACCTGTGAAATGCATATACGAGTATGAAGGTGCTTTCTGGCCAAAAATAAAATACCAACCAATACCTGAATTTTACCATCAGGTGAGCCAAAGAATATCATATTCTTTGGTATGTCGAGAAATGTAATCCTATCTCTGTTTAAAGCAGGAGCGAAGCTTCTTTAAAGCAAATATTGTTGTATTAGGAAACATCATGACCATGAAATACTTTCTTCAGGAAATTGTGAAATATAGAAAAAGATATCAACACACTCAGAGGTACTTTCTATCTTCACAATGATTATAAATGTATTAAAATAATTAAAAGTTTCTATTTCAAATAAAGTTTCAAAGCGTTCAACCATGCAGAACGTATTCCAATTCCATCACGATAGTTAAGCCCAAGGTTAGTTCCCTTGTTCGTAGCGTATTCCAGGCGGGATTAAGAAGTCTTGTCTTGGCTTAAAGAAAACGTGATGTCAAGATCTGATATCCGTATTTTCTCAGATAGTCAGGCCGCTATCAAATCTCTGGACTCTATCTCTACAAACTCTATAACAATCCATAGCTGTGGATCATCTATAATGGAGATGGCACAACAGTTTAATATTACACTTTGCTGGGTGCCGGGCCAAAGAGACATTCCAGGTAACTGTAAGGCAGATGAACTCACCTGGAACAGTACAGTACAACCCATTCTATTACGTTTGGTAAATGCTGGTGTACCAAACGCTACATGTAAATTATTGCTGATGCAGGACGCTATGAAGAAGTCACAAAAAACATCTGGCCGACACCAGATTTAAAACGTTCAAGGTGCTTGCTATTTCTAAGCAGATCGCATATAAGCTCGATAATAGGTGTCATAACCGGGCACTGTCTAAAAGGACAGCATGCCAAGCGCCTAGCCGTATTTTCAAATGACTTTTGCAGAAGCTATATGGACGGAAAGTGGAGGAAACATTTCTTCACCTTCTCTGTACATGCCCTGCTCTATCTCAAAAAAGAATTACCTAAGAGAATTCTTCTATAACGATTTAAACGATCTAAATCGTATTATCATAATCAGCCTCACACGTTTCGTAGGAGACTCAAACTGGTTTCATTGAACTTTGGGGGAAGCCTTAAGATTCATGTGGTATCGTAATCGGCCATTAAACTGGTATAAGTGTGTCCTATTCCATAACGAAAAGCCACTTTAACCTAAACTAACCTAACCTAATTGCCTTGAAATTCTTTATTGCTCTTATGATCTTAAGCTGAACTTAAAAATTCTTTATTTTTGACATGCATCAGAAATCTTTGACGAGCAAATTATAAAAAAGTTCTTATGACTAAATATTTCTGGCCTCCTGAAATTCCAGTTCTCAGGCGCATCACTCTCTGCGCTCCTGCCCTGAGCCCTGGAATCAGAAGTTACTTATGTTACGTACCTATACATCTAAGTGCAATGTGCTCCCAAGTCGTATCTCTCTACTGAAAAATAAACCACACTAAAATGCACCAAAAGGATTATTCTTCCCAAATCCATAATTTTCTTTTCGGATAAAAATGGATGTGGATATCATCTGAATCTGAGCAAAGGAGAAAAATAATCAAAAAACGAAAAACTCAAGAAGTAACTTCAATATACTATTACTACCTACGATTCCCAAACTGAAGAAAATCACAGAATCTGAATAAAGGATTATGGCAAAAGGACAGGACTATTTCCGCACCAACGACGACTACGACGACGAAGAACAAAAAAAAAATCCTGCTGCACATAAGAAAATATCAAAAAATATACTCGACTAGCAGAAGGAACCCTTAGAAAACGAAGTCAACAGGATAAATTTCCGAAATGCATCGCATCCTTCTTTTTGTGGAATATGTTGGGTTTTTTGTTTTTGTCTATTTGTTGCTGCTGCTCCTGCTGCTTCTACTGCCTTTTGAGGACTATCGTGGTGCAATGGTGCACATTCGTGAAGGAAGACAAATTTATATGCAGCAGGACGACATATTATAAAAAATAAAGTACATACACACACACTGATTCAAATAAATTCATATAAACACATTTGAATTTCTACGAGATGTAAATCCTTTTTTGATCATCGAATTAGAAGAAATGAAAGGTATACGAAAGGATAAGACGTGAAAGTCTTTTCTTGTTGATATCCTGCAGATTTAAATCACATCTTCTCGTAAAAAGAAGAGACTGAGATGTGAAATATTGTAAATGTATTCTCGCACAGCAATTGAAATGTATTTAATATTTTCTTTTATTTTCTTGGTATTATTTTGTGTCCTTAAAAGCATGTGCTGTACAGTGTACAGTTTTCATCTTAAAGGGGCAACAGTAGTGTTTGAGTAAAAATTGTATTATAGATAACTTTTTCCATATTGGAAAATAAATTGGAATTGAAGTCCGATTAAAAATAAGCCCAGTTGAATAAGGGCTTTGTCAATACATGGGATAAAGGTCCTTCAACAAGGATTATCTTTATTTTTTAGTAAAGTTATACTTTTAGTCTCTTCAAACGGACAAATTCACTTTACATATCAATTACTTATTTTAACCTTTAGGAAATGGTTTGGAATTACAAATCTTAGAGTTCCAAGAAATATTGATATTTTTCTGGGAAAATACGCATAAATTTAACTCTCGAGACCGAACTTGCATGCCTTTAAGTTTCGTGTGATTGTGATTAGAAAAAACGTGTTTTTTAGTGCATTTTTTGATCCAAAGTCTTAATATTGGTGCAAATTGTGCTGTAATTCTATATTTGTTAGAATATCTAACCATTTCCGCTAAAAATCAATCCTATGTTCGGAATGAAACTCATATTGATTAAGTAAAATGTGTAATTTTTGGTCAATCGAATTCTCTAGCTTAACTTCATTTCAAAAATGTATCGAATAACAAGTTCGAAGTGGACCCATCAGTAGGAACTAATAATCTGACAATAGTCAAATACCTTGTAAGTTAATAAGGTTTTAAGAATTTTAGCAGATTCGATCTTTATAATTGTTTTTGTCTCTGGACTGTAAAGGATTAAGTTGTCCTCAATTCGAATCTCGGCTTAGAATCACTTCACAAGTTTTTAAAATATATAAAATAGTTCTGAACAATTAATTGTATGATAATTTTGTAAAGTACAAGTACTTGTGTTCCCGATAGAGTTACAGTCATTTTAGTATTTTGTTCTTGGAAACTTGTATTAGGTATGAGTCTTCAATTTACTATACACATAGGAAGTATGAGTAACCTTAATTCATGATTTCATGGTTTATTTATTGAATCCGAACTTTAATTTCAATTATTTACTCAAATTTTAAAAAATACCCGTTTTTAACACTATTTTCATAATTGTTCAATACATTTCAAAAATTTGTGATAACCTTTCGTTACAAAAATAAACTGTATATAGAAGATAAATGTTATAGATCACTAATTTTATTTAAAAAATTTTAAAAAATTCTTTATGTCTAATGCTATGTTGTTTTTTTTTATGAATTTAAGACACGAATCTCTCCGCAATTCGGAAGAGAGTAATTTTTAATATCAGAAAAAGCGTATATGATAAGGTTAACATTATGTTTCACTATTTAGTGTTATTTGGCTTTAAATTCTATATTTTGTAAATTTTTGTAATGAAACAGTTATATAAAATTAAAAATTATTGTTGGAACGCGAGTTTTTTTTGGGAGAGGAACCCCCTTGTCGATGTGTTTTTTTTAACTTCATATGTCTCATTAACTTTCCATAGGAAGTTATTGTAATGGCTCCGATTTGTCAAATTGAACATTTTGACTTTTCTCGACGTTTTAAGGTCCCTAGAGTCGAAATAAAAGATTTTTAGAAAGATGTCTGTGCGTGCGTGTGTACGAACGTTCGTATGTCCGTACGTTCGCGACGTTTTTTTCGTCCTCCATAGTCAAGAACCAGAAGAGATATCAACCTCCAAAAAATTTTGTTATACAGATAATAAGGCAGAAAGATGCAGAAAAAATTGTCACCTCCAAAATTTTAGGACTAAAATACGATTTCATCTCCAAAACAATTTTGTGCAACGAAGAATAATGTTTTTGACTTGTGATAAAATTTTGAGAAAAATCTAATCGACAGTTTTTTGTTACAAAAAAATATAAACCAAAAAAACATTACTCGAAAGTTGGTAAAAATTGAATATCGATTCAAATATCTTTTAAAAAACTTGAAATTAGGCTTCAAACTTATTTTATCTTACAAGAAATATTGTTTTCAACATTCTGAAAAATGTTGAGAAAAATCGAATTGACAGATTTTTTACAAAAAATAAAAACCCAAAAAAAAAGAATTAATAAAAGTTGGTAAAAATTAATTTTCGACTCAAATATCTTTTCAATACTTTGAGATCATGGCTTCCAACTATTTTTAACTTACAAGAAATATTGTTTACAACATTCAGAATAATTTTCAAAAGAATCGAATTGACACTTTTTTTCAAAAAATAAAAATCTGAACAAAAAAATTAATAAAAGTTGGTAAAAATTGATTTTCGACTCAAATATCTGTTCAAAACTTTTAGATATTGGCTTTAAGCTAATTTTATCTTTTAAAAACTATTGTTGTCAACATAAGGTAATATTTTGAGAAAAATCGAATTGACATTTTTTACAAAAAATAAAAAGCTAACAAAACAACAATACTAAAACTTGGTAAAATTTTACTTGTGACTCAAATAGCTCTTCAAAAATTAAAAATATTGTTTTTATATTTTTTTTTTAATTCACAGAAAATATTGTTTTCGATATTCAGAAGTTTTTTTTATGAAAATTCAACAGTCTGCTAAAATCTACAATAGTGCGCAAATGTGGTATAAATTGATGGTCGGTTCTTAAAGGATATCGGTTTTTCGATAATGGGATCAAAAACAATTGTATTAAATTAAAAAAACATTGAAATGTTATCCAAAAGCTCAATCATCACCCAAGTTTTTGATTATGGTTTTCAAAAAAAAATGATTAGCTTATATTTTGCATTTTTAAAATAAATCGAAGAGAGTATACATTTCACGTTTTGGAACAATGGTTTTAAAACTATTTTATATCTAAAAATAAAACAAAATATACCGATATCTTTAAAAAGCTAATCATCTAGATCCCAAATTTTTTTAATGAAGTTCAAAACAAATAGAACAATTGGGAACACATTTCAAAAATTCGGATTTGGAAAAAGCGGAGCTAGGTCAAAAACCCCATTTTTAAATATTTTTCAAGCAAAAACTTTGAAAAATTCTGAAAATAAAACGGGATCAAATTTCAAAAACATTAAATTCAAAAAGGATTGCTTATTTAACACACCCTTAGAGAATTGTAACTCGATTGCTATGAATAACAAACAAATGTGTTCCAGCAATTGAAATGTGTATTAAACTATTAAATGGTCAATTTCATTTCTTGGAATATTATCACACAAAGAAATACATTTTCCACAATTTTTTAACTGACAGATCTAAAGGTATTGTGAGATATGACAACAGTCTGTAGATATTTAGCTTCAGTGTAACTTGTTCTATAGGGTTGATGCTCAAACGTATACTTTCTTAAAAGTAACCCAATTCTATAGGGCAAGAATAATTTGCATTTCTAAATACTTCGATTTCTACATAGAACGCTTAAGAGTTAAGTTTACTCTCAGCTTTTTTTGCAGTTTTTAGCTAACAAAATTATTCTATCTTAGTTTCATAGCAGACTAATTTAAACTCGGTTATTATTTATTTTGCAGGATATCCGAAACAAGTACTTCTTGTGATGACCACAAAATGAGGTAAGTACATACTTGTTAAAATTAAATCATCCACATTTATATAAAAGACTGAGTCCGAGTTTGAAGTTTAAGAACCTAAAAATGCTTAATTTGTCTCTCTCTTAATTTATTTATCTACTTATGTAACCTCACCTTTGTATGTATGTATGTATGTATGTATCTATGTGTATATCTCAATCTTATATCTAAAACAATTTTATATAATCAAGTTCCTAAGGCATTCATCTTGTTAAAGTATTCCCAAGAGGTGTAATAAACTCCTCACAACTTTTATTATAATTAACAAGAATATATAACTGAATTTGCATAAATTGTATCTTTTTCACTTAGTTGTTTGTTTTCTCCAATTTTTGTTTTTGTAATTCCATTTTCCATTACACTCTTATACAAAATTCTGTTGCACTCCATCAAAACTCAACTCCTCCATCGCCGACGCGGCCGCCACCCTCCGTTAGGAAAAAATAACTCCGATAAATTGAATTCCACCGAAACAAGACGAGAAGGGAAAATAAAATAAAACAACAAAAGTTTAGGTTAAGTTAAAACTCAGAAAACAGGTACTTAAGACGAAGTGTGCAAATCCCCGAAAGGTTTATGATTATAGCATTTTCTTATTTCAATACGAAGAAAGAACAACATCACAAAAAAAATCATAAAAATAATAGAAAAATTTATATATCCTTAACCTCAAAGTTTTCTACTTTCAAATTTGCGTTCACTCTCTTATATGAGTACTTATAGTCTATTGCTTACCACCTCTTAACCTCCTCCCTGAAGCATAGGAGGAGGAATAACATTTTAATTTAAAAGTTATCATTCTGTACGCGATCCTTTCGTCTTACGTCTCGCTGCGGTCTGCGATAGATACGGTAGTTACATCACCGGTACTGGACAATCCGAGAACTCTTCCTGACTTATAGTACATCATGTCTGTCAGTCTAGTTGCTCTCTATACTCCTTCATGTTAGGAGTTTGGACAGCCAACATGGAAGTTAACTCACTCAAGGATGCTTAAGGATAAGTAACATTTCCCATTTGGAAAATTTGTTTATGTTTAAAAAATGTGTTTGTAATTTTTTTACTAGCGTTATTTATATACCTCGAATCGTCGGTGCGCCGCCGGCCGGGGGAAGGAAGAGTCAAGCAACTTAATGGCATCAAAGAGTCAATTAGATTAAATACATTTTTATTTAACTTTTTGATGTTGATACCGTGATTCGAAAATAAAACAGTGTGTATTTTGTTCCATTTGGGCATAAATAAAACGAATCGAGGAAATTCTAACGTAGAATCGACTAAATTTTTAATCGAGTTCCAACTTAAGAAGTATTCAAAGTATAGGAATACGTACCTTGAACGGAAAATACCTATAAGGTAAAATGCGATATCAAGATGGCAGATGTAGTACAGAATTCAGGAATGAATAATTTTTAGGGTAATTTTAATAAGAATTCCTTTTTTTGTAAACTTTCCTAATTCTGAGTTCAATTTTGGAACTCATATGATATGGAACTGAAAAACTATGCAAATGCTTTTACAATGTTTTGTTTATTATTGTGAAGTAATATTTTATTTAACATGACAGCTGTCAGTTTGTAGTATTATTGAAAATGGAGCATTTTTTTTTTGTTTTTCAAAAGAATTTCAAAATTGAAAGTCTGCTGCCAATAGTTTTTATACCTCATTGATAACATTGACAATGGACTCAGAAATGAAAGACAATTTAAATCTAGCGTGTTATTTTTTTTTAATTTTATGATGCATTCAAAAACAACCTTTACGTGACTAACAGAAAGTCACTCTTCATTACAGTTACCAATTTAATTCCTATATACAACTATTTTTATAGCTTAAAATGCAAATAAAAACATTTCTGCCTTAACATTCGTGTGATTGTAAGCCAAGTCCCTATAGACATAGTCAAACCTGTATGAATAAATCACAAATCGATGAAAAATTGGTAAATAGACTGAAAGTATCGTTATAAATGAATGACAAACCTCAAAAATCCTTCTTTACCATACAAAGTTATTAAGGTTTTTCGTCGAAAATTTCCGTTTTTGGGCTGTATCCATTGAAGGGTAAATGGTTTCAGCTCGACTTAATAAGATCATAACATGTACTATAAAATATATCACTCCCATACAAACTTGAAAACTAAGGATTAAAGCCGATTCGCGTTACAAGTTTTATTCTGTTTTATACAACTAAAAATAACAGCAGTCCCAATACGATTTTTTTTTGGTCCATATAGAAAATCGAATTTTATCTTCACTTGGATGCTTTTAATAAAAAAAAACGTTTTTGTGGTTTTGTTACTTTGTTCCTTAATTTTGTCAGCAACTCATGAACCGATTTCAATATTTCTGTACAAGCTTTATACTGTCTTAATGATATTTAATGATCAAAAATGTCAAATTTTTCTTTTTGGATTTTTAAGACAATATTTTTTTCAATTTTTTTTTTAAGAAAACTGCGTACTAAAAATATTTTTAAACTAAAACTGAAAAATAAACAATATAAATTAAAATAAAACGAACGATTTTCCAAATAAAATTTGTTTACCTAGGTTTTTTAGATAGTTAATGGCGTGTTAATTTTTGAAAACAAACCGATTTTATGGATACATTTTTAAATTTTAAAATTGGATACAGGGGCAAGTTCTTGCGATCCACTCGTGCACGTTTCTTAAGAAATAAAATGCACTACTGGATCACACGAACTTGCTCCTTTATGCAAAGAAGTTTAAAAAGTACCTATATAAGATTTAAAAATATACTTGAAAATAAGTTTGTCTTCAAAGATATAAATACCATTTGATTTGTTAAAAAACCTCAATTTTTCAATTGGTTTGTTTGAAAATCGTTAGACTGGTTTTATTTAAATTAATTTATTTATACATATATACAAATGGTTCTTAAAAATATTTGTGTTATGCAGTTGACTGTAAATATAATATTTGAATTTCGTAAAAAAATGTTGAACCGTTTTTGCGATATAGAATTAAAAAAAAAATCAATATTTTTTCAAAAATCCAAACAAATCAAATATTGTTAGGGCAATATAAGAGCTTATTCAAAAAAAAAAAAAAAAAAAAATTATTGAAATCGGTTCATAAGTTGCTGAGAAAATTAAAAAAACAAAAAACAGTTCTAAAAGAAGCAAAGTTAAAAAATTAAATTTTATAGAAAATTTTAAAAAATCAATCGGTGTGTTTTTGAGAAAATTCGAATTTTCGTTTTCCGACCAAAAAAATAGTATGAAGGCCACTGCTCCAAACCTTAACTTTCAAGTTTGAACTGAATTGACTCAATGGTTTAGGCTGTAGGAACGTGGACAGCCAGACAGAACAGACGGACGGAATCGTGGGACCCATTTTTATCGACTTCTCTACCATCGTAATATTTTAAATGTTACACGAATGCAAAACTTGAAATATATGTGGTTTCTATATATCGCAAGTAAAAATTTAAAGACTTAGAATTGATTTAAATATAAATTAATTGATTTTAGAAATAAAAATTTAGTTCAAATAATGAAGTACAACAATCTTTCTAGGCACAATTAAAATAAAAATATTGCTCAGAAAAAACTCCAATATTAATGGAAAATGATGTAGACGTTCAGAACATCAATGTTACGAAACTAAATATAAAAATCTCCATAGAGCACATTAAGTAATATAAGTTTTTGGATACGTTTTATAATTTTAGTCTTCATGGCTTAGAGCTTAAGTTTTAATTTGAATTTGATGCTGTACCTAATGGAAAGTTAAAAAACAGGAAAAACCTTTTTTTTTTGTTTTGAAATTAACAAGCATTAGAAACTGTATGCGACTATAAAATTTTCGAAATTTCGAGAATTTCTTTAAGCACTATTGTGTGTTACTTGTTCTTAAAAAATTCAAATCCTCTTAGACAACCACAAAGTAAGCAAACAAGTCTTAAAATATTCTCCAAAAGCATTGCAATTTAAAAAATTGTGGTGAAATAAAATGTACGACGCAGGAACTTGCTCATGAATATAAAGAGTTTGCTTAAAAATATTTCATGTATTTTCAAATTTAAAAATGCACCTGTAAAAAAGTTTGTTATTTAAATGAAATTTGATCTAAGAAAAAAAAACTTAATTTTTCAAAATTTGTATTTAAATATCGTTAAAGTGTTTTTTTGTTTTCAAATAAATTGTGTGTCCACAATTTTGTTTTCAATTTTAGTTAAAAATAGTTTTTGTATGCAGTCATTTAGAGCTTATAAATATACGTTTAAGATTTCAATTTCCTTAAAATAATGATTTCACATGTCGAAAAAATATAAACTTTTTTAAAAATCAAAAATAAAAACAATGACATTTTTTATCACCAAATATATTGCCTAAACTGCACTAACTATAGAAGAATCAGTCTACTTAACATCGCCTACAAAATCTTTCCTGCCGTAATATGTAAACGTTTAAAGCCCATCACCAACATCCTCATAGGTCCTTATCAGTGTGATCTTAGACCTGGAAAGTCCACAGTCGATCAAATATTCACATTACCGCGGATAATGGAAAAAACCCAAGAACACCCAATCGACACCCACCATCTTTTCATCGATTTCAAGGCCGCATATGATAGCATCTACAGGGACGAGCTGTATAGACCTATGTCTAGTTTTGATGCGCTGTCATGCAATTGTTCAACAGTGTACTTGAAATAATAGTGTAGAGCTCACAAGTCAACACTAGAGGCACTATCTTTCAAAAGTCTGTCGAATTAATAGAATATGCTGATGACATTGACATAATCGGAAGAACTCACCGTGATGTCAATGGGGCTTTTATGAGTATTGAGGCAGAGACGGGAGGAATGGATTTAACGGTTGATGAGGGCAAAACAAAATACATGCTGTCGTCAAGAAAGGACCTACAACACCTACGTCTTGGTCAAAACGTCACGTTGAGTTAGTCAAGGACTTTGTCTACCTAGGCTAAGCTGTAAACGCAGAAAACAACACCACCAGATCAAACGAATAATAACTCTTGCTAACCGCTGTTTCTTTGGACTAAGAAAGCAATTGAGAGGCAAAGCTCTCTCTCGAAGGTCGCTTTATAAGTACCTTATCATCTCCGTCCTGCTATACGGTGCAGAAGCATAGACTATGACAAAAGTGGATGAAAGCACCTTGGGTCGTTTCGAGAGAAAAGTTCTTCGTGTTACCTACGGTCCTGTATGCATCGAATATGAGTGGAGGAGAAGATGGAACGACGAGCTGTACGGACTGTACAGCGACGTAGACTTAGCCAGAAGGGTAAAAGTCCAACGACTTAGATGGCTGGGTGACGTAGAGCGCATGGAAACCAATGCTCCGGCCCGGAAAGTCTTCGAATCCACACCCACAGGACATCGCAGTAGAGGAAGACCGCGGATCAGTGAAAAGTGACCTCATCCAACTTGGAGCGCGAAACTGGAGACATCTAGCTACGAACCGAGTTAGATGGAGAAGTTTGTTGGGTGAGGCACTAGTTCACACAGGACTGTAACGCCACCTTAAGTAAGAGAGAGTATAAGAGCTTGTATAGAAATGGGTTGATCAGTTAAAACAAAATATTGGTTTTGGAGCAATGCAAAACAAATTTTCTTATATCGAATAAAGCCAAGTTAAGAAAAACATTTTAAGAGAAAATTAAAAAAAAATCTATAGGTTTGTTTTTAAGAAAATTCGAATTTTTAATGTTTGACCGTCAAATTTGTATTTGGGCCACACCTAAAGAAATCGGCTCTAAAACATAGTTTAAAAATTTGAAGTCAAACAGCAAAATGGTTTGCGCAGTAGGGGACAAGACAGACAAACGGCGGAACCACTTTTTCCCGAGTTCTCTACCATCTTAATGTCATGTTTGATTAAAATCTGAAGTTCGAAGTTTATTAAAAAAATTACAATATGGTTTCTATACGACGCACGCTGGTAAAAGTGTATAACTTAGAAAAGAATAATCTAAGAAGTAAAATTAAGTTTTCTGATACCGAAAAAATCAACTTTTAGATGCAAAGACATATTTTGAAACCGCTGTAACTTCTTAAAATTTAATAGTTGAATCATCTTATAATCTTACGATGTCGAACTGACAAAAATTTGAATAGCGTTTTTTGTATAGCCCCTGAAAAGTTACAGGCTTAACACAGAAATTTTCATCAAAATAACCCTATTATCTTATGCGATTTTTGTGTTGTTTGTGACTTGGTAATAACTATGTCCTGAAGTCTCTTTACCAATTTTCATCTATATTCAATGACTCTCCCACATAGAACCGGTTTGATCCGGGCGATTGCGGTTTATTTGCAAAGACCTGCGACTTCAAGAAATTCCACAGAAAAAGTCTAGCGGGGTCAATTCAAATGACTTTGATGACCAATTCAAAATGTCAATCGTGGCGTTTGCTGGTTTTCACGTAGTGCAGTCCTGCTGGAACAACATTTTGGATAGGTCCATATGGTTCAATTTGAGCCATTAGAAATTAGTTATCATTGTTATGTAGCGTGCGCTGTTGACGGTCACAACCTTACTTACGTCGAACTCAAAAAAGTACGGAACAATTACGTCGCCGCCGCTGGCCCAAAATCCACCTCCAAATGGTAACTTTTTGTGGATGCATTATCACCAGGTGAACCTCACGTGGGATGGTGTCGCCCCATATGTTGATTGTTAACATAGCAATTCATCCAAAAATGCGCCTCGTCACAAAATATGATTTTTCGGCCGAAATTGTGTTCATCTTCCAAAGCCAATACAAGCTTCACCTAGATTGACAAGTTTTTAATAAGGATTTGATTTACCATATGTTGGTGAGGCGTTCGTCGATTCAAAGAGGAAAGGGTTCTATCTCGTTTCGAAGATAAATTCCACCATGTATTTATAACACATCAAAAACAAAACGGTCGCGGTTTCAAAATGTAGGATGTTCTTTTTACCCCTAAAGTCATATGCAGAAGAACGCTCAGAGTCCCCGTGCTTTTTTTGTCTCTTGTGAAGTCCTCATGGCAAGGCAAAAGCAGGTAAATATTCTCATTATAATGTTGATGGAGGTAACTTTTCTCAGAAACTTTCCCAATAAAAATGAGGTATTTTCTGTACGTCGCGTTGCGTCGCGCCGCCGCTGCCTGTCGTCGTAGGTTGGTTGGTAGTTCTCCATTTCCAAAAAAATATTATTATTTTAGTTGGACACAAAGGACATGGTCTCTTTATCATCGTTTGCCCGGGAAAACTTCTCCACTAAAACAAACCAACCCATCAAGTCTTTGGCTGGCGATCAATGGGCTGATGGTGGTGGGAGGGTGTTTTTTTGTTTGTGGGAATCAGAAGGCAAAACATTCTCTGTCACGACCGACCTAATTTTTAAACTTTTTGTTTGCTCTCTTTGTCTTTTGTATTAAGTTGTGTTGTTTTTTTAGTTTGTTTGTTTGTTTTCTTCATCATACCGCCATTGAAAATTTTCCGCGAAAAATAAAACGCTTGGATTTTATTTTGCTCTGCTCGCATACTCGTACTATCAGGTGCAGGTTGTCGGGATAGGACGGGCACAGAGGCAGTTTCAAAACAAATCTTTCTCTCTCTAAAGAATATTTTTTGAAAGTTCACCCGTCCCGTAGGCAATTTCATCAAAGTGATAGTAGAGATATACGAGAATGTATGTGGAGGGGTCCTTAAACCAATCCAATTGAAGAATTCGGGGGTATGGGGACGAGGAGGTGTATATTCTTTTTGTATTTCGGCGAAACTAAATTTTTGGGAAAATTCATCCACATGGTGGTGTGGTGACAGGACTATCTATCTATAGGATTAAAACGGAAATTGTTTCATTTTCGGGTCCTTTTTTTATCGCGGGAATAGATCTAACGTGATGTGTGTGCGGGATACGGATACCCCTAATTGAAAAAGGAACAAAGAAAACGAACGGTGAAAAATGAAGGAAAAATAAAAAAATAACCTATATATTGGACAAAGCTCTGATAAGGATATACAAGAAACAAGTAGATTCCCTGAAGCCACCTTATCGGGGAACAAAGCAGTCGTCCATGAGGCATAACAAGCAAACTTCAATGACATTTTTGTCAAAGAGAATCGCTATCGCTATATCGCTGTCGTCGCTATAGAATATAGACAGAGGAAGAGATTTCCAGTTTTCATGTTGTTGGGCCTGGGAGTAAAACGTGCTCCTATGTGTTTTTCACCATTGTTGTGGTTTGGTTTAGAGTTGATGGTGTGGGCTTTTACTTGGCGTGGACCCAGAGACAACAACACCAAACAAATGAACGACTGACGTGACGACGGACATCAAGGACAGTACCGTCCATCGTTTTCGTCGGTGATGCAAGATCTGTTTTTAGTGTCTATCGTTGTGGAAAAAATTGATTCTTCTAATCGAATGACATGGTTTGGGGGAGTTTTTGTCCTTAATTTTGTTTTGTTGTTATTTTTTTTTGCTTCTTTTTATTGAGGGTAGAGTTGCGGATTGATATTGTTATTTAAGTTATTAAGGTCGAATTTTTGTTAGAACCTTAGCTGGGCAATTGTATGTATGTGTAAGTATGTGTCTGTGTTTGGATGGTGTGTATTTTTAAGGATAACGCGTGTGGTGTAAAGTGGGATTTAATAGATCATTTACAGAGGGACACTATCATATCAGCATTAGGGTGCAAATCAGGAAATTGTTTTTTTGTTTGTTTACCTTTTCTTTTTTTCAATTATTGTTTGTGTGTAGGTAAAGTTACTTGATGTTACACATATAAAAAAAAAGGAAGCTTTTCTTTTTACCAAAAACACAAAAAGGATGAAAAATAGATAATCTTCTGGAATCCCTCTCGTTTTGAATTTGATAAGATTTCAATTTGGAGATATTATATGTATTATATTAAGCAGATTTTTGAGTTGGGTTAATGGGTTTTGAAAAGTGAGTCTGTGATAAGTTTTAATAATTTTTTTTTTAATTATCTCAGGATTAGTTTTGCAGAAAATTTGGATGTAGTTACATATAAAATAAATGCAACAAATCGTCAACTTTTAAGTGAGGAACTACGAGGTAAAAATTGAATAAAAATTGTTCAACTGACCCTAACAATTCAAAAATGTAAAGAATTACAAAAGGTTAAAGCAGTCGAGAAATTACTATTAGAGACCTTAAAATTATAGTACCAATTGTTTTAAACTTTGAAATCGATGTCTTTCTTTATCCATTTTATGACCGATGATTAGTGTTTTGATGAAGATTTTTATTTTTACCTTTAAATAGAAAATTATTGTAAATTATTGAAATTTATCAACGTTTCAACGGTTCGCCAAATATTTTTTTTTTTTGAAAATGCTATAAAAACATCGAGTGTACCTTCGGAACCTACAAAGAAAAAAAAAGTTGACATATTAACAATCGTCGATAGTCAACCTGAAATTTGGCCAAAATAGTCAATATGACAATTTTTTTTAAATTGACTTCTGGATAGTCAATAGAACAATTTTCGATTGTTCTATTGACTACCGCAGTTGTCATATTGACTACCAAAATTGACTATCGAGAATTGTTATATTGACTACCGCAGTTTCCTATTGGCTACCGCAGGTGTCATATTGACTACCGCAGTTGTCGTATTGTCTACCACATTAGTCAATATGACAACCGTGGGTTTAATTTCCTTCAACCAAAGTTGTCATATTGACTAACAAATTGTAAAAAAAAATCGGATTCCAAAATTGACAACCGAAAATGGTCTATTGACTATCGCGGTTATCGGCTGAAAATTGACTACCAAATAGTCATATTGGCTACCAAAATAGTCAATGACTTTTTTTCGTTCTGTGTAGAACCGTCCTGTTGAAACCAAATGATGCCAGTATCCCCCTCTTAAATTTTTGTGAACAAAAATTCGTTCAACAGTCCCGATAACGATCGCCATTGACTATAACGACCACTCCTTGCTCATTTAAAAAAAAAAAAAAAAAATGGACCAATTATGCCTCTGGACCATAATCCACACCAAACAGTGACTCGTTTTGGGTGTATCCGCTTTTCAATGTATGCATAAGGGTTTTCTCTGCCCCAAATGCGCCAATTTTGCTTGTTTACATACCTCCCGAGATCAAAATTAGCCTCATTTAAAAAGATGATTTTTTTTTGGCAAAATCGGCATCTTCTCTAAGCGTTGTTCCCAGCCTTGTTCAAGTGTATACATAAGCATAAAAATTATTATTTTATACATTAAAAAATATTATTTTTCACATTAAGTTATTTTCTTAGAATAATTAAATTGTATTTTTTATAAGAAATAAAAACGTTAAAGAAAATGGTACTCAAAATTGCTTTCGGGCTAAAATATCTCGGAAAAAAACAGATATCAACAATTTTTATAATTTCCAAAAAATGTTGTTGATAACTTTGTATTAATTTTTTACAAAAACAACTTAAAACTGTCTAAATGGCTTCCGATTCAAGTATCGTGTGAAAAAGTAGATCCATATTGAATTTAAACTAATTGTACCGGTCACAAAATGTAAAAAAAAATATATGGTAGTTTAACAGTCCGTAGAGAAGCAGGGCGTTTTGTAGAGAATCCAAACGTTTAATTTTAAAAAAGCACTTTACTCTTGCTCTTAGAGGGTTTGTGAATTACTTGCAAGAATCAGTACCAGCCTCTAGCATGACACATCACACCTTCCAACAAAATAAAAACATTGCACATCTCACAAAGCTTCGGAAAATCTTACCGATGGGGGACAAAGTTCTGCTCTTAGACGAAACATGTTCGAAATTTCGTCAATAATAAATTCATCCCGAAAGTAGCTCTTCTCATTAATTGAGTGCGATGCGTCTTAATTAAACAACATGTCTCAAGTTTGCATCCAGCGTGAAAATCATCTGGTACATTGTTTATTTCCACGTACTATGTTCGTTAATGTTTAGTGGAACATCAGTCTTTTCCGTTTGATCCCATTCTTTAACCCATCCTGTCAAACGTTTGTCTTGCAGAGCTGCTTCCCTTGGTAAACGATCATTTTATTATATATAAACATTTATAATGTAGTAAATTGGAGGTTGAAGCGTCTTCATGAATAGTGGTGATAAACCAGTTTCTAACATTATCATATACTTTTGCGTGTCTGTATAGGTAGGCGAAATGTTCTTTTTTTTAAAAAAGCATAAAAGTTTTTCAACAGTATCATATTTCCTTGCTCACCATGCTTGCGGAGCGTAGAACAAAACTGTTTGCGATACTGATTCAAAAGCTTTATACTTGCTGCGGTGGTGGATGTACTTTTGAGGAAACACTCTCTCCATGTTACATTAATGGCGGTTCTTGCCTTCGCTAGTTTTTTCGTAAGGTGCCTTTCTATTTTTTTATTTATTTTATTTTTTGTGTTCCTTAACCACTTCTATTCTTTTATTGTTGTAACACTACTGCTCACTTGTACCAGTCCTTCCTCCTCCTCTCCTGAAGACCATTATTTTTGACTCAATTAAGTTCACGATTAGATTCCATCGCGAACAGTATTCATACAATCTGTTAGTTGTCATCATCCACAAAAATAAAGGCTTTGATCAAAGTACCAGACACCTGCTCTTAATGCATCTATTATGTCTTCAATGAAAAGCGCAAATAGGCTTGGACATCCCTGTTGCGCACCCGTTTTTAATGGAACCATACTATTCTAGACAGCTGATCTGGTCTCTTTGTACAGATTTTGTGGAAGTCGTCTGTGCTTTAATGGCATGGACCCAAATAATTTATGTACGACCGTATTTCGGTCCACCGTATCAAATGGCACTTTTATATAAACTAATAAAAGTCTATAGATTTTTATTTCTGGACAGAAATGAGTCAGCAATACTCCCAAGCACAAAGATGTGATCTATGGTTCAGTTAACTGTTTTGAAGCCAGCTTAAAACTTACTAAGTACCTTATTGGTATTATTATTGGTACCTGTCGCATCCCAGCCTATTTTTCAATTTGATATTTCGGAAAATGTATGCCATTATCAAAAGCATCGTTTTTAGTAGTGTAAAATTATTCTGAAGATTTTGATTTTAATGATAAACTTTTTGGTGATTTTCGATATTGTTGCACATTGTTTTAATACCAATTGACATTCTCTTAACAAAGTTATCAATAACTTGGATTTCTTTTAATAAGGAATGCACATTTTCATAAGGGGATGAGATTTGTTGTTTTTATTTGTGAAGTAACTATACCTCTTGCACATTGAATACTATTATCATTTTAGAAGTCCGGAAGACATTTTAAGGGTGTGAAACACACAAACCTTTGGTCATCCGGACCCATCTTTCGATTTTTGCTTTTTTTGAGAGACAAGCGAATTGTCTTCAACACTAAAGAGGGATCTTTTCCGTTTCTGAACGTTTGCTTTGTAATCGTTATGAACAGTAGAAAAGTCCGATCAGTTCGATGAGCTGATTTGTACGTAAGGCTTAATATACCATCGTAATAATGGGAGCGTATCGGAACCCCGCTTTCAAAAAAATCCCGAAAAAAGTTTTAAAATCCCGTCTTCTAAAATACCGATTTTTTAAAATCCCGTCTTTAATAATCCAGCTTATTTAAAATCCCGATCAATTGAAACCCCAAAATTTAAAATCCCAAAAAATTCAGACAATCCCGTTTTTTATTTCGAAATACGTGCATTAAACTTAATAACAATAAATGTCAAAGGTTTGAATTTTAAATTAAGAAGCGTTTTTGAATCCCGCTTTTAAAATCCGGGGTTCTTGCGTCATACATACAGTTGTGTTCATAAAAAAATCAATGCCCTCCAAATAAAACAAAAAGAGCTTCAATATCAACGTAATAATATATTTCATTAAACTTCTAATAACAAACTAAAATATTTTATTCATAATACAGTATTATCGATTTTTTACCGTTAGCTTTGTCACACTAAGAACCATTTTTTTTAAATATATGGCTGTTCGTAAAAATAGCAGTGCATGACAAAGTACTGGATCTATTACGTAAGAAGTAAGAAAAACTGTAATAAGTTATATGAAAGCATACACATAATGTTAGCTTGCAATTAGTACTTTGTTGCATAACCAATGTTTTTTATGACTGCTTCGTATCTACCCGATATCTAGTCAACTAAAACCTGACACCTCTCGACTGGTATTGCGTTCCAGGAATCAAGCACTGCTTCCCACACTTCTTTCGAATTCTTGGGTTTTGCTTTATGAACTAAGTTCTTAATATCCCCCCACAAACATTGGATGGAGTTAAGGTCGGGGGATTGAGCGTAACACTACATAGCGGATAACTTCTTCTGCGCAAACCATGATTTTGCATTTTTGACGTATGCTTTTTGTCATATTAGTGTTTGTATACCCAAACTAACGGCATTTCCTGTCAGCATAGGCTAACAACACCTCCTCAAAAATGTTCTCATAGTAGGTTGCATCCCTTACACCCCCGATAAGTTAAATAGGCCCGAACCCGTAGTATGAAAAGCAAGCCCATATCATAATTTTTCATCCACCATGCTTCACTGTTTTTATTGTTTACAGTGGATCTATTGCTGCATTTTAGGGTCTTGTCACATAATACCGACGACCACTGGACCCAAAAAGGACGACATTGCTTTCATCGCTCCACAGAGAATTCCTCCATTTCTCTTTTGTCTAATCTCTATGAGCTTTAACAAACTCCATTCTGCTGGCCACATGCCGTTTCGTCAAGATGGGTACCTTGCGTGGACTTTGGGCTGGTAACTTCGCTTATAAAAGACGTTTTCGTATTGTGACAGCGTTAACAGGCAGTTGAAGTCCATTTCTTATTTTCCTAGATCCTATGGAAGGGTTATGTTTTGCTAACTGAACAATTTTGCTGTCAGTTCTTTCAGTAGTCATTCTTTTTGGGCCTAGCGTTTTGGGTTTATTTTGCCATTTTAAGGTGTTACTGACCATTTTCGGTGAGCAGCCTTGGATGTCTTGAATATTTTGGTAGGTTTTTCGCTCCAAACGCAGTTTTCTAATAAGTTTTCGAATTTCTTCGGTACAGTGTCTTGACCGTCCCATTGTTTATTTTTGAGCTAATATTTATTAATTTTGTATATGCTAGTATGTTACAAATACATACTTAAAACTTTAAATATTAAAATATTTACTTACCGAAAAATAAAAAAAATAATTGCTAACACTTTTTAATTATAAAATTAAAAGCACTGTTATTTTTATGAACACTCTATATCCAGAGAGTTTGAAATAGTGTATGTTCATCAGAAAAAGTAGAGTATAACTTCAAGCTAAAAGTCTGTAATATGAAAATGAAAGACCGTTAGCTGCAGGTAACTTTATATTTTTTTTGTAAGAATATCCGTTATTTAAATAATTGGCAATCTAATAAAATGTGACCAGCACTATTTTTATGAACACCACTGCTAGCCTACAATATACAGTTCGACTAAAATAATTATGAAAACAATATTCTTGAAAGCAGTAGGTATACTTTTTTTGATTTTAGTTTGTTTTTTGTTTTGTTTTAAAAGAATACTACTTTACTTAATTAATAATGTTAAAGGTGACAAAAAAATGAATTTAAAAAAATGTCTCATTTTATAAATATTAATAAACAATATTTTTATAATTTCGATTTTGCAATTATAAAAAACGGTATTATAAGAAACGGGGTTATAAAAAAAGTGGGATTATAAAAAATCAGGATTATAAAAGGCAGGATTTTAAAAAAACGTTTTTTTTTTTAAATCGTGATGTTATGAAACGGGAATATAAAAACCGGGCTATCGAACCCAACCCCTTAATAATAATTTTCGGGTTAAAAAATGTTGTTCATTTTATTATATTTTTATATTATATTCTGTTCATGACGTTAATTTAATTTAAAGTGTCATTGGTTTGCAGATATTTGCTTCTATCAAAAAACCACTCATTGGTTTTCAAATCCTTTTGCATATCTTGATGCTTTTATCTACCTACAAAAATCTTTTTGGAGCCGATATATTTGTTTTTTCTTAAGATATGGAGGAACGGAAAGTCTTCGAATAATGCGTTAACATTTTGAGTTCGACAAATCAAACCAATTACAAAAACTTCCAATAGAATATAAAAAAATGTCACAACGAAAAGTTAAAAGTTGTATAGATGCAGGATTCTCTGGGTTAAGCTCTCACCAAAATGCTTTATATTCTAAATATTTAATTTTAAAATTCAATCTTCCTATACATAATAACAAACCTATACCTATACGTACGTACAGTAAGTTCTAAAGTAATTTAGTTGCACCATTTTCACTAAAGAATTCGTTTAAAAAATAAAAATTGTTTACCTACATTACAAAGTGTCATGTTTCTGATGTATCGTGTTAAAAAGGGAGTTCGTTTTTTAATTAAATTTTTCATTTAATTAATGATTTTTCCATACCCTTGTTTAGACTATAATGAATGTATGTTCACATCAGCATAGGTAGATACTCTTAGATATATAAATATATTTTGTTAAAGAAAATCCGATATTCATCTGTTTATCGCACTCCATATTGAAAATTGTTTTTGTAAATCTTTTTGATAACGATTAGAAGGACTCTTATGTAGTTTGAAAGTCTGATGATGATGGTGTATTTTAGACAAGAAGGTATAAGGTATACCACCTACATACATACATATACCAGTATACCTGACATTCTCGTGTTTTTAATTCATTAAAATTCCTTTTTGTCTTCTTTTGTGAAAAAGAAAAGTAAATAAATAAAAATTAAAACAAAAATCGTTGCCCCAAAGCAGGTTGATTGAAGCAAAAGATATTTCTTTTCACAAAATCATGTAGAAATATATGTAAGTGGGTTAGGTTAGGTTCCTACAGATAAAGTAAAATGATAGAAAAAGTCTTACAAATATAAAAACAAGCTCGTAGGTACCTCACCTATACATCAGTCGATAAACGTACATAATACGATAAAGTACCACCCTAAGGGAAAAGGATCATTTAAGATTCAATTAATTTCTGTTTACAAGATTTGATGTCTGATGCGTGAAGCCATCTTGAAAATAAAGAATAAAAGGTATATCGTATGCCATCAGATATTTGTACGAGTATAACATTTGAAAGATGATAGTGTCATTAATTAATCAACTTTGAGTGTATAGGGAATTTAATTTAGTGTGAAATATGAAGAAGGAAGGTCTGTGTGTAGGTTTAGGAACCTATAGGTATATAAAATAGACAACTCCTTAAGTGATTAATGTTTTCATACTTTTTCTCGTATTTTTATCTGATTGGATGACGTTGTATGCCTTCTTTTAATTAATTGGATAATGATAGCAAGCTGTGGGCGATGCTAAGAAGAAAGTTTAACAATGCCCTAAAAGGAAGTAATATTATGAAAAAAAGTTGAACAAAACGTACAACTTCTCGAATGATTTACCAAAACAATGATTTGGGAAATGAAAAAGTATAATTGGTAAACCACCACCAAAAAGTATACTGTAATAATTCCCTAAAAATACAACTTCTCCAATACAAACGATTATCACTAAACCAAGGTTGTAAAAGAATGATTTCTTATTTTATTTAAAAGGAAGCAAGTAAAAGTTATTTTGTTTTTTTGTTAATAGAATGTCTCTTTGGCTTAACCCTGCAGTCGTCACACACCAAAATGTTAAACCAGTAGTCGTGTGGATTACGTATATGTAATAATAGTACTCGGCGCGACGACTACAGGCTTAAAATGTTGTTTTTCACTAATTTTGCACCATCGATTTCAATGGTAAAAAGAGGCTGGGACGACCCACACTGATAACTTCACATCCCGTCTGTCGATTTGTCTTGCTTAAAAGTTTATCTATACGTTCTCGTATCAATTTTTACCAAATAAGCGTACGGACTGCTGGATTTTTATATAAAAAAAATACTGAATATTGAAAACAATATTTTCTCTGAAATAAAATAAGTTTCATGCCAATATTTTAAATTTTTGAAAAGATATTTGAGTCGAAAATCAATTTTTACCAACTTTTATTACTTTTTTTTTAGGTTTTAATTTTTTGTAAACAAAACTGTCAATTTGATTTTTCTCAAAATAACTCCTAATGTTGAAAACAATATTTCTTATAAGAAAATAATTAGTTTGAAGCTATCTCAAAGTTTTGAAAGATATTTGAGTCGAAAATCATTTTTTATAAACTTATGTTAATTTTTTTTAAAGGTTTTTATTTTTTGTAAAAAAAACTGTCAATTCCTTTTTTTTAAATTTTATTGAATGTTGAGAACAATATTTGTTTAAAGATAAAATAAGTTTGAACCCTAAATTTCAAGTTTTTGAAAAGATATTTGAATCGACATTCAATTTTTACACCAACTTTGAGTAATATTTTTTTTAGCTTTTTATTTTTAATAAAAAACACTGTCAATTCGATTTTCCTCAAAATTTTATCAGCTGTCAGAAACATTATTCTTCGTTGCACAAAATTGTTTTGGAGATGAAATCATATTTTGGTCGTAAAATTTTCGAGGTGACTATTTTTTTTTCAGTTATTTTGATTTATAAAAAAAATATTAAATTGATTTTTTTTCAAAAAATATACTTCTTTGATATCACGTTACAATATATTATATAAAATTTAATTCCGGTCTCTAGCATTTTGGGTTCGTAAGATATTTAGAATTAACCAAAATGTACACCTTTTTTTCAAACTGCTATAGTAAAAAAAACCACCTTCGCAATTTTCTTGAGAGCCCATTCTGCATCTTTCTGCCTTTTTATCTATAACAAAATATATTTGAAATGGATATCTCTTCTGGTTCTTGAGCTATGGACAACGAAAAAAACGTCCGGAACGTACAGACGTACGAACGTACGTACAAACGCACGCACGGACATCTTTCTAAAAATCTTTTATTTCGACTCTAGGGACCTTGAAACTTCGAGAAATGTCAAAATTTTCAATTTTACAAATCGGACCCATTACAATAACTTAATAAAACAAAGATGAATTCAATTTTTCCAAATTTATTTTGGCTTAAAAAGTGTTATTACATGTTGGCAACACTGACTGGTTTAAACAGCTGACGCACGTCACTGGTTTCACTGTCAAACATTTTCAGTTTGGTCTATAATTCAAACATGAATCGATTTTCAAACGAACAGCGCTTCCAAGTTATTGAATTGTACTATCACAATGCGTGCTCTATTAAAAAAGTTCATCGCGCGATTTTTTCATTTTATTTAAATGTCCCACCAAAGCGGCTATTCGGACTAAATTCCGCATCAAATTTACATTTTTGGTTATTAAACCACCAACACACTTAATAATGTAGAGTGCGAACTTAAGAAAATATCGCAGCTGATGTTGATACTCGTAATCATCAATATTATCGATTCGTCGCCGTTCGCAGCTATTGGGCCTCTGTTATAAACAACGTGGACGATTTTGCTGAAGGATTAAGGTGTAATAACTTTCAAAATACAGCTGGTGCAAGAATTGAAGCCGGACAACCTACTGCAACGTAAAATTTTTAATGAATGGGCTCTTGTAAAGTTGACCGAAGATTCACTTTTTTACATACAATTGTGTTCAACGACGAAGCTCATTTATGTTTCAATGGGTGATTGATTGGTGTGATAGTCGTTTTTTACATTTTTTTTTAAAGAAACCATATTTTTGATACATTCTGATTTGTATTTTTTTGTCTAAAATATACATGGTCGTCCTTTCAAGTCGACTACTTACCGTTTGGTAGCTAAGATCGAGTGCACGTGCATCAACGGAACGCAAGATCTTCCGAAAACATCGCCACAGTCCATTTTTGGTCAGCAAATAATCTTTAACGATGAGGGCTAGTTTTGGACGAATTGACGGATTTTTACGAGTTGACAATACATCCAGAAGAAAGTTTGGTCTGTACTGGCAGGCCATCACTAGAGGCCGATGATCACCAATTTTGTATGGCCTGAATTGGATAAGAACACTGAAAACATATGTTTCAACAGGATGGTGATACTTGCCACAAGACACAATCGCTATTTTGTGCGAGGTTTCATGGCGTTGTTATCTCGCTGCAAGATGACGTGAATTGACCACCAAGATCGTGCGCGATTTGAACCTTTTAGACTTTTTCTTGTAATGTTTCTCTAAGTCCGTAAGTAATGTTTCACAAGCCAGGGCGACCCACAAAAACAACTTAATCGAATCTATCCAATGGCCAAATTTAGCCTGATTTATGCGCTAAAGTCAACGGAAACTGAAATGTGGGCCACACAGCAAAGCAGAGGTGGCCATTCGCACCATTTTAAACCTCACACAAAATGTTATTATTATTATTATTATTATTTATTAACACGTAATTTAAATTACAAGCTAATACAAAAGGTAAGAGCCTAGCTGCGGAGACTATTGGCTCTTTATTTTAATAATATTTATAGAGTTAATTTTAGAGTTTCAATAAATTTATTTACATTTTCGATGTTCTTAGAATTAGGATTTTTTAGTGTATCATAAATTGATAGATTTTTGAAAACAGAGTCCATAATTGGTTTCGAGATTTGGCAATTTTCGAGGATGTGTGAGATATTCAAAGTTGTGTTGCATGTTACACATATCGGGTGGTTGTTTCTGGTGAGTAGGTGTTGGTGGGTTGTTGAAATGTGACCGAGTCTGAGGCGTACAAAGTTTGTGATTTTGCGTTTTGGCAGGTTCGTAGGGTATTTAGGTGGAGATTTCGTTGGGTTTACTTTTTTATAATGATGGTGGTAAAGGCTCCATTCAGTTTGTTGCAAAGTTTTCAAGTTTTTATTAATCCGAGTTTTAAGGTCTTGTTTAGTGAATGCATTGAATTGAAATACTGGCGCTTCTTTCGCCGAATTTGCTGCTTTGTCGGCTTCCTCATTGCCACGGATATTTACATGACCAGGGGTCCACATTAGTTTTATTTTCTTTGGCATCATCGCAATCTTGTTTCTTATGGAGGAAATTAGGTCGGTGTTGTTGTTTGGATTATTTATAGCTCTTAAGACAGATATACTGTCTGAGCATATAATAAATTTGCCACTGTTTTCCATAGTTATTTTTAGTGCATGTAGAATTGCAAATGCTTCTGCCGTGAAAATTGATGTAGATTCCGGTAAGGAACCAATGCGTAGAATAAAACCATTTTCTGATGTGACGGCAAACGACGTATGGCTTAGTGATTTGGAACCATCTGTAAAGATGAATTCCCAACCGTCTTTTTTAAGTTCAGATGAGATATCGGAGAACAAAGAGCAGTAAACTGAGTTGCTGGTATTTGCCTTATTGTAGTGGGCCAAATTCATCAAGATGGAATCAGGTTTTATATGCCATGGCGGGTAAGATAAAAGTATTTTTCGTGGTTTTTTAAACTGGAGTTCCATTTCATGAGCTTTATCTATGATTTTGCTTATTGAGGATTGGATACGTTTCTTAGATTTATGTCTGATGGACTGATGGATGTCCTTGTCAATAACTGAGTTTTTTGAAAATATTAACTTCACAACTAACTTTGATATCAATTCTCTATGACGTTCCTCGATTGTTGGTAGTCCTGCTTCCGCAAGTATATTTTTTATAGGTGAAGTAGGGAAAGCGCAAATACTTCTCCGAGCTGCCTGGTGATATGGTGATTTCAAATATTTCAGGGTAGTTTTTGGTGAATTGCCATAAATATATATACCATAATCAATTTTACTTAAAACTATCATTTTTGTTATGTATGATAATGTATTGATATGTACATGACTTTTATTACTTGATAAATACTTAATTATAGCGAGCCTCGCAGCTAGGGATTTTTTTAGGTTTAAACAATGGTCTTTCCAATTAAACTTATTATTAAACGTTAATCCTAGGATACTTAGTGTTTTAACATTTTCAATCTGAACATTATTTATACTTAGGCTAAGCTCAGGGCAATAGAGTTTTCTGCAAATATGAAGTATTTTACATTTTTGTAATGATAGTTTTGCTCCTGAAGCAGAAGACCACTCTAAAATATCATTTACAGCATTATTGAATTGGTCTTTACATATGCTTAAATTATTTGTTTTACTTTATATATAAATGTCGTCTGCATACAAACAGCTGTCAAGAAGTTTGTAGTTACTTAACATGATTGAAATATGATCAAAAGCAATTGTAAATAATACTACAGATAATGGAGATTGTGGGATACCATTATCCAACGAGTATGCGTTGGAAAAAAAATCGTTAACTCTTGTGAAGAATTTTCTATTTGTTAAAAATGATCTAACATAGCCAAAGATTTTCTTTCCAACGTTCCATGTTTTTAACTTACTAAGAACTACATGTAAACCGATTCGATCAAAGGCTTTCTCGAAGTCGAGTGAAAGAACTGAGACATGATTTTTTGAAGATATCGCATTAGAGATGTAATAATCTAAGTGAAGATGTGCATCGACGCATCCTCTGTTTGCCCTAAATGCAACTTGGTTGGGTGATATTAATTTTTTTTCTTCAATGAACCACATGAGGCGTTTTGCTACTATTTTTTCTAAGATCTTCGAGATACAGGATATTAGGGAAATTGGGCGATAGCCATCGATTGAAAATTTGTCTTTGTTGGGCTTATGTATGGGAAGTAGGGTAGCAGTTTTCCAAATTTGTGGTATTACTGACGTTTCGAGAATATTGTTGTAGAGTAAGATGAGTCTTTGTTTCACATCTGTAGGTAAATTTTTTAGCATAGGATAACTTATCCTGTCTCTACCAGGTGTTGTGCCTTTGGTTTTGCTTAGACATGCCTTAAATTCAATTATTGAGATAGGGAGTTCAATACGTTCAGCAAAGATATTTTTGTTTGGAATGTAGGGGAGATTTATGGTAAATTCATCCTTTTTGGTTTTAAAAAGAGTGGAATAATTTGTATCTTTTGAGTAATCAGACCAGGATTTGGAGAATAAGTTACATATTTCTGCTGGGTGTGTTAGAACTGTATTATCTGAATGGATGGACGATATTGAAAGTGATCTGAGATTACCAGTTAGTCGTCGGATGTTTTGCCAAATTTTTGTGGTGGTAGAATTGGGATTTATGCTGGATGTAAATTCTGTGAACTTTTTTAACTTACTTTGTTTAAGTTCACGTCTGAATTTAGCATTCGCCTTTTTATATACAATTAAATTAGATTGAGAAGGTGACTTTTGGAAGTCTTTCAATGCTTTCATTTTGTCTTTGCGTAATGTAGAGAGAGTTTGATTCCACCATGGGACAGTTCGTTTAAGATTCGGGTTAAATGTTGGGGTTGTTTGGGGTATCGAAACGTTTGCTGCAGTTCTAATTGCTTTTTGGATCAATGCTGCTTCTTTATTAATGTTAGTAGATGGGGGATTTTGAAAGAGATGTTCTTTTACAATTTTTTTGAAAATTGTCCAATTAGAAAAATTAGTTTTAAATTTTGCTATCGGTTTTGATTTCAAAAGATTTATTCCGGGATTGAAATTTGAAATTATTGGAAAATGATCACTGTTATGTAGATCACTTAAGGTTTTCCAAGTGGTATTAAGAAAGAGCCCAGGAGAGCAGCATGTTATATCGATATGGGTCAAAGTGTTATGTGTTGATAAATGAGTTGGTGAACCGTTATTTAAAAGAATTAGGTTTTCGTTAAGAAGAAAATCTTCAAAGATTTCACCCCTTTTGTTTGTGACTGGTGAGCCCCAGAGTGTACTCCATGAATTTATGTCACCTCCAAGAATTATAGGAGACTCTGTTTGACTAATAATATTGTCGAGATCATTTTTACAAAAGTTTTGTTTTGGGTGGATGTACAAACAAATATAAGTGAATTTGTATTGAAATTCTATATCTACTGCCAATGTTAGAATATTTGAATTTATGTGTCGAATTTTATGTGGAATATTTTGTCTTACTAATAAACATATACCTTGTTTAGAAGTTGTATTTGTTGGAAGGTTTTTGAAATAGCCAGCATAATTTTTAGGGACAATGGGGCTTGCATTTGAAGGACAATGTGTCTCTTGTAACGAAATTATACCTGGATTATGTTCCTTTATTAAAATACTTAGCTCATCAAAGTTATTTAAAAGACCTTTCATGTTCCATTGTAGTATAATTAACGTTATATTATTTTTTTTCATTTTGAAAACACACATTTTTTCTACGTGCAGCAGAAAAAGGGTGTTTTCTTCTATATGGATTTGGTTTTAGTATGTGTGAATGAGTTTGTTGTACAAAATTAGTGTTTTGTCGGTTTGGGTTGTTAAGATATTGACCCTGAGATCCGGAAGCTGGATCATTTGTGCTCCCATTGGAGCCCAAATGATTCAGCCTTCGAATCGCAGAGTCTGAGGTTTGGTTAAAGAGTTTATTTTTATATGTCATCATCATCGTTATCAGAAATATTTTCGGTTTGGTCTATGATTTTATTGTAAATATGGGGTTGCGGGGGTAAATTGGGAGTTAGCTGAGAGTTTTTAGAGAAGTTATTGTATGTGTTTGAGTTTGAGGATTGTGGTTTTGATGCGGTTATTTTTTGTAATAGAAGAGATTGAGATTCAGTTAACTGAGATAAAGAGAAATTATTTGAAGGTAATATAGCTTCAGTGTATGATTGTGATGTAAGTGGAAGAGAAGAGGGTTCAGTGATGTTTTCAGAGTTGATTTGGTTTAAGAGAGCTTCTGTATTTTGTTGTGATTTGTGGAGAGATTTTTTTTATTGTTTCTAGAGGTTGAGTGGGTTTTTGTGGAGGAATATTATGTTTCAGCTTTTCAGCGTATAATATATTTGATTGGTTTGATAAGACAGAGCGAGACGATTCTATGGGGTTTCTTTCCTTATACAAGCGTTTGGCTTCACCCATGGTGCATTTATTGTTTGTCTTGATTGCTAAGATTTCTTTAGCTTGTCTATATTTTGGACAATCTCTTGATGAGGACGGGTGATCAAGAGAGCAATTTGCACACATTGTTCGGGTGCATACTTCGGGGGTGTGTGGTGGGAGGCTACATACGTCACATTTGGTTATGCCATTGCAACGTTTTGTTGTGTGGCCTAACAGTTGGCAATTTTTGCACCGCATGGGATTTGGGATGTATTCAGTGATGCGCGCGTTATAGAAACCAATTTCAATAGATTTAGGTGGGTTAAATAAGTTAAATGTGAACAACATTAATCCCGATGGTGTGGACTTACCATTAATATCAGTTTTCATGAATTTAT
Organism: Eupeodes corollae; assembly: GCF_945859685.1. Classification (NCBI taxonomy): domain Eukaryota; kingdom Metazoa; phylum Arthropoda; class Insecta; order Diptera; family Syrphidae; genus Eupeodes; species Eupeodes corollae. The sequence continues at coordinate 208,139,691 of NC_079147.1, read as the reverse complement.
AAATTTCAATGACCCCTTGATTTTTCATCTCATTAATGATTTCTGACTCAGAAACATTGATAAGGCATGGCGCAAAAGCAATGCCTTTTGAGGAATTTAGGCGGTCATGTAATTTAACTTCCACTGTACAGACATTTGCTAAGTTATTCGTTTTAAGGAATTTATCCGCACTTGATTGAGATTTGGCCATAATAAGTAGGCTATTATCACGAAGCAAAGATATTTTTTCATATTCTGTTGTGATATTATCTATTGCTTTTTTTAAGAGGAAGGGACTTAGTGAAGAGAGTGGTTTATTTAGCGTTGTAGAGGTCATCACAACAAATTTTGGGTTATTTTTTTTGGACACTGTTGGGAGATTAGGGAAGTTTCTATTATCAAGAGGGATTTGGTTTGTTTTTTTCTTTTTACTTGGCTGGGTGTCTAAATCAGGGTCAAGGGGCCTGAAACGACACCCGTCAGGCCTGTCAGGCCCTGGGGCCATTTAATGTTAAATTTAATTCACTTATAGAGCAAGGAAAGGGAGATTAATCGAATGTAATGGGAAAAAAAAATACTGGGAGAGCGGTAAAAACGGAAGATACCTGTTTGCGCAAAGCAACAGAAAGAGAAAGGCACACGACAGATGGAGAACGATGTGATCAGTTCGAGAGCTAGTCGGTGACTCCACACAAAATGTTTTTTGATACTTTATTGATATCTCATATAAGACTTGTTTTATTCAATTTTAAAATCGACCCCCTTGCAAAATTAGATATTGGTGAGGTACTAAATAAAAAAAAGAGGCTGGGATGCGACCCACACTGATCCCATCTGTCGATTTGTCTTGCTTAAAAGTTTGTCTATACGTACTCGTATCAATTTTTACCAAATTTGCGTACTATTTTTTGTAGATTTTATTTTGTATGAAAAAACGGACTGTTGGATTTATATATTAAATTACTGAATATCGAAAACAATATTATATTTTCTGTGAAATAAAATAAGTTTGAAGCCAATATTTTTAATTTTTGAAAAGCTATTTAGTCGATAGTAAATTTTTACCAAGTTTTAGTATTGTTTTTTTTTTAGAGTTTTATTTTTTTGTAAAAAAAATGTCAATTAGATTTTTTTTTCAAAATTTTATCGGATGTTGAAAACAATATTTCTGATAATATAAAATTAGTTTGAAGCCAATATTTCAAATTTTTGAAAAAGATATTTGAGTCGAAAATCAATTTTTACCAACTTTTGTTAAATTTTTTTTAGGTTTTTAATTTTTTGTACAAAAACTGTGAATTCGATTTTTTTTCAAAATTTTACTGAATGTTAACAACAATATGTTTTAAAAGATAAAAGTAGTTTAAAGCCAATATCTACAATTTTTGAAAAGATATTTGAGTCGAAAATCAATTTTTACCAACTTTTATACATTTTGTTTTTAGGTTTTTATTTTTGTTATTTTTTTTTTTTCGGTTTTTAATTTTTTATAAGAAAACTGTCCGTTGGATTTTTTTCAAAATTTCACTGAATGTCGACAACAATACTTTTTGAAAGATAAAGGTAAATTAAAGCCAATATCTCAAAGTTTTGAAAAGATATTTGAGTCTAAAATCAATTTTTAGCAGTTTTTTTTATTTTTTTTTTTTTGTAAAAAGTTGTCAATTCGATTTTTCTCAACATTTTTCAGATTATTGAAAACAAGATAAAATAAGTTTGAAGCCTAAATTTTAAGATTTTGAAAAGATATTTGAATGGATATTCAAATATCTTTTCATTTCAGATATGAAATCGATATCTCTTCTGGTTCTTGACCTATGGAAGACGAAAAAAACGTCGCGAACGTACGGGCATACGGGCATACGGGCATACGGACGTACGAACGTACGTACACACGCATGCACAGACATCTTTCTAAAAATCTTTTATTTCTACTCTAGGGACCTTGAAACGTCGAGAAATGTCAAAATTTTTAATTTGACAAATCGGACCCATTACAATAACTTCCTATGGGAAGGTAAAAAGTGGTTTACCTAATTTCTTTGCGGCCGTACAAGCACTGAAGATGCCGATCGTTCTGGCCGCCCAGTTGAGGTCTCTACACTCGAAACAATTCACGATATAGTGTTGGCGGACCGAAGATTGAAAGTGCGAGAGATTGTGGAAGCCATAGGGATCTCGCATGGCTCAGTGGTTTAAATTTTGAATGATCACTTGGGCATGAGAAAGCTTTCTGCAAGATGGGTGCCGCGTTTGCTCACAGTCGACCACGAGCACAATCGTGTAACAACTTCACAGGAAGGTTTGGCGTTGTTTAATCGTAATATGGAGGAGTTTTTGCACCGTTTTGTAACCGTGGACGAAACATGGATCCATCACAACACACCAGACACCAAACAACAGTCAAAACAGTGGTTTTCTAAGGGTGATCGCTGCCAAAGAAGGCCAAGGTGGGTATGTCAGCCAAAAAAGTTATGGCGACTGTTTTTTGGGATGCACGCGGGATAATCCACATTGACAACCTACAAAAGGGAAGAACAATCAATGGGGAATTTTATGCCAACTTATTGGATCGATTCAATAACGATTTGAAAAAAAAACGAACTCATTTGGCCAAGAAAAAAGTTCTTTTCAATTCATGAATTGGGCTAATGAATTGCTCAATCATCCACCCTATTCTCCAGATTTGACTACTTCTTGTTCCCAAACCTGCAGAAATGGCTTGGTGGAAAAAGATTTAACTCCAATGATGAAGTCTTCACGCAAACAAAGGCCTATTTTGAGGACTTCGACAAATCATTTTTTTTTTGTGGAAGGGATAAATAAATTGGAGAAGCGTTGGACAAAGTGTATAGAGCTCAAGGGAGACAACGTTGAAGAATAAAATTATTTTTTTATCAAAAAATTTGTGTTTTATTGCAAAAGTCACGGACTTATTATCGTAATTCTTAAATTTAACACATTAAATCAAAGTAACTGAATTTTCTATGCATTCCAAAAAGTGCCATGTTTTTTTTTTAATAAACATGGGGTACATGGCCGTCCTTTCAAGTCGACTACTTACCGTTCGGTGGCTAAATTCGAGTCCAACGGCTCAGTGGATAATGAGGCAACACCCGTACGTCAACGGAACGCAAGATATCCGAAACCTTCGCCGTTGTTCATTTTTGGTCGAAAATAATCTTTACCGATGAGACCTAGTTTTGGACGAATTGACGGATTTTTAACGAGTTGACAATACATCCAGAAAAAAGTTTGGTCCGTATTTCTTCGAAAATGAGACTGGCCTGAGATGGTGATACTTTCCACAAGACACAATCCCTATTTTCGCCGAATGATTTCATGGCGTTGTAACATCGCTCCAAGATGACGTGAATTGGCAACCAATATCGTGTAATTTGAAACTTTTTTGACTTTTTCTTGTAATGTTTCTCCAAGTCGAGGGTCCTTCAAAAATAACTTAATCGAATCTACCCATCGGCAAAATTAAGCCTGACATATGCGCTAAAGTCAACGGACACTAATTGTGCGTCACCCAGCGAAACCGCGGGGGCCATTCACATGATGTTATAACTCACACAAAATGTTTTTTGATACTTTATTGATACCTCATATAAAACTTGTTTTATTCAATTTTAAAATCGACCCCCTTCTAATGGAACCCCTTACAAAATTAGCAATTAGTGAGGTACTTAATAAAAACTATCATCTTGCGCTTGATCAAGGAAAGAAAATAACTAACTTCAAAATCTTTTGGGCTTGATATTTTACCAGCTTTGTATATCCATATGTACATCATAGAGTTTTTTTACGTTCACCGCAGCTAAACGATACAGTTCGAAGTTTTATATTCAAAATCTAAGTAAAAAAAAATTCACTACTTATTACTGAAGCGACTATGTGCCCTCGCGATTATAGTAGAACTATGTTTTTAAACACCAAGATAACAGACGATCATGCTGACGGCTCCGTCAACATTATTCTGCTATGCTCTGCCCTTTTTGTAGCGACTAGCGGTGACATTAAGAAGGTTTTTATTTCAACACACATAACAAATCATTTGCAAATGGTTGATGAGCGAGGACCAAGAATATTATAAGAAAGCATAATACGAATAGTAATCGACAAAAAAAATGCAAAAATCTTAAAAGTGCTTGAAGTCCCACTCCTAACTCCATTACCAAAATTCCTCTTATACCAGGCGAACAGACTTTTTAGGTAGGTGACTGTCCTTTTATTTTTTGTTTTTGTTTCCACTCATTCTCATATTTTATTTGTTTTGGTATGGAGTATGGGGTGATGTGTTTTTTGTTGTGTTTTCTTATCCATTCTATTCCTAACATCAAACCGATTCCATGCATAATTCTTCATGAATCACCAGGCGATCATGCTAAAGAGTAGGTATTATTTTGATCTTCATTCAGTTGTTTTTCTTTCTTGTTTCTCACTATTAAGTAAATGAGAACAAGGCTGCACTTTTTCACCGTTATTGGGTTGAGAGATGGGACACTGTCAGTCAACTCGTTGTTCTTAATAGTGCTTAGTGATGTGCATATCATCGGACTCGTTACTTTTTTCAAAAGCAATAGTAAATTTTAAAGTTTTCTCTAAAAGTTTATTATTTTTTTTTTAAAGAAACAAATAAGAACTTAACTTCTTTTCAAATTACAAAATAACGCTTTGTATTTTAATGGTGTATAGCGCATATGTCTTTCGATCTCAAACCTTCTCAGTAGTTTACAATGCTCAAAACACTTCTATGTATGTGAAAAACATCCATATAAAACGGTTTTGACAAATCCTTTCATCGTTGCATTAAAAAATACATCAAATGGGTTCAATTAAAAAAAACACAGAATAAATGCTGGTGAGCCTCAGGAATCTATTCTGCATCCGACACATTTCTACTTTTAACTTACTCTTGTGATAATTCCCTCAGTATCGCATATTTGTTCTTAGATCTACAACCCTTCTTTTCGGACGTGGATTTTCAACGGCAATGTATTGATAAGCTCATTAAATTCTAACTCATAGCATTTTCAAAAGGGGAATCAAAAATGTAGTACGAATTAATGCATCGAAAACTGAAAGCAGCTTACTATTGTTGGTATAGAACTTACTTCATTTGTAACTATTCATGAGTGCCGCTTTCATCAAAAAAAAACTAAAAACTTCGAAATTGTATGTTTAACACAACTACAAATTGTACAAGGATCACATAGACGATGCCGCTAAAAATTCAGCTAAATGTTTGGATTTCCAAATATGATGCAAGATGATAATATCCTCCTCTGATCTAAAGGTTCTTGGCTCACACTTTTGTACCTTTCCTTCCTTCAAGCAATAAAACTGTATACCCTTAAGCCCAACTTTGGTCGTTTTGTCACCCAAGTGTAAAAAATAAGGAATTGAAAACCCAAAATCCGACGAATTTTCATAAAATTGTGTTTCAAAAATTGCATGAATTAGAGCCTTGGATTCAGACTTCTTATGCATATAAACCTTACCTATGTACATATATCCAGTTGAAATTCATCCAAATTTTACGATTTCCAGCACCACAATATAGCATGTTCTCGTAAAAGCGAGAAATTCGCAAGGTTATACCGTTTCTACTGTTCAATTTTGTCCAAAAATAAATAAATCACCAATCGAAAAGCCAAGAATTTATTTTCCTCCAGAACCATACAATATTACCCGACGTATACACATGCTTACATCCAGCAACATACATAGTTTCGAATGGACTTGCGTTGCTCCATTTTTCTCAAGCAATCAAAACGAATAAATGACCTCCCGCATCATAAGCCATTAACTTCATTGTTCCAACGAACACACGAACTAACGTCCGCGAGCAATTTCTACAAACGGGGGATTTCAAAACCTCCGCAACAATAATCCCAAACCATAGTCCTCCCACTGTGCTTGGCATTTTGCTTCCTCCTACGAGGACTACGTCGAAGACGACGACGCGACGGCGACGACGACCGACGACTTCTCTCCGCTCGTTCGATAGTTCTATATTTTTGAGAGTGTTGCAATTTCGGGTGGACCATATTCCCGCACAATGCCCTACCATAAGCAATTAAAAGTAACCATTATGAGGCATCCCTAAAATTCCACCAAATAATTCCTTTGCTCGTTTAGGGCAAATGGATGCTGTTGGTCTGTCCAAAAGGCAAAGGAAGCAGCTAGCTGCTGTCCTAACGATTAAAATCGGCGATGAGGAAACTTAAAATCGTCTGGTTACATTGCAAGTATATGTAAACTGCTGCTTGTAGCTTCTGGGTTTTGGCTCACCCCGCGGCCAACTCCCTCTTCCCTAAGGATACGATCGCATTGTAAAGGAAAATTTATTTTAATTGCCCGCAATTAATTATCGAGGAAATAGAGGGCGAAAGTGCTGCCCAGCTGAATCTTTTATAACCCCTTTTTATCCCCATACACGTTGTTTGTAATCCTTTCACAAGGTGTTTGCAACAAACAAACATACATTTCTATAAATTTTCACGTGCATCCTTTTTTCTCAAAATTCCAACACATATTATATCTCTAACCAATCCTTTTTAGCTCAGTAAAAAAAATATCAGGAGATAGCTACAATCTGGCTTGGGTACAAAAGGTGGACAAGGTATCGTCGTAATTAAAACTTTTGGGAACAAATTTATAGCTTTTCAATAATAAATTTGTTCGTTTAGTTTGAGACTCTGACTGTGGGCAAAACTTTTCGTAATTCGCATTTTTTAATTTTTGTTTTTCATTTTGTTGCCAAAAGTTTTGTGGTATGAAAAATCTATTGAAAAGCATAAGGATTTAAGGTGTCTTACGTGACCATCACCATAAAATACCATTTTAATGAGGTTTAGGGTTTTAATTTTTATATTTGAAAGTTTTTATGTTTTTTTTGCGGGGGTCTCCCCGAGTTTTCAATAAAAACTCAAGTTAAAAGGTTTTTTCAGATACAAAGTTTTCAAAAATTAGATATACTTCTTTCGCATCTATTTGTACGCTTTAAGTTTAAGAACTTTGCACCAGCATTCAACCAAAACCAAACCATCCATTTCCACACAATCCATCATTAATTATTAAAGCTAAAAACTTTGGTTTTATTTCTGCTTTTGTATTTCGTTTTGATTATCAAATTAGACCATATCATGCATGTGATGCATTCAACTTTCAACGCTTCTGTCTGGTATCTGAATTCAATCAATCGACAGATTCCTGTGGCCGCCCATTTGTCTCTGGGTGCCGTGAAACTTTTTAATCCTCGATTTTAATTAATTAATTAATTAAGATACACCATCAGCATCACATGCCTGGCCTTGTGTGCATTATACACCGCACCAGTATCGCCAATTCTCACAGAACTTAAAAAAATGTCCTAACGAAAAAATATCCGCCCAAGGGCCAACAAATCGAACGACTGCGGACACAACATTAAAAAAAAAACAAAAAAAGATGTTTCGGTATTTTGTGTCGTTGTGTTTTTGATGGATTCGTTCGATCTGTTCGTCCCTTTATTAACGTCAGAACGGTAGCAGGGGCATCGAGAGCTATGTATAGCAGAATTCATCACATGACTGTTGCTATTGCTATTCAATCCAGTTAAAGAACAAAGAACTTAAAACCGTTAAAAACTTACTCATACGTTATAGGATGATGTATTCCAACAGGGCTGTCGAAATGGTTTAGGGAATCATACCATTGTATTTTTTTGGGATTTCTAATAGTGACTTGACAACTTTGAAATTAATTTGTGAACGGACTCTTTTACTTATTATCGAATTGTCATTGTCAATTTATTCCATAAACTATGCATTTTTATAATGGAAAAGTACACGAATGATCAATATCTGCAAATTAAAAAAAAATGTCTACCGAAGTTAGAGTCGGAGACAGGAACTTTCAGAGTATTTACTCCGTCGCAATTCTAACACAAGTAGACAAACCATAACAAGTTTAGTACATTGAATTACCAAATTCGTTTTGTGATTTTGTCGTTCCAGTAAAACAACGGGTTGGTCGAAGTATCGAAAATATCGCTGCCGCTAAAACTTCGTAGCGAAAGACCGGAGTCAGTTGTTGAGAACGCCATGATTTAACATAGTGTTCTCAACAATTGAGCATCGTTCAGACCACATTATGGCGTATTTACTGTAAGAATCTATGTTTGCACTTATACAAGGTGAAGCGATGTGCGTTCCACGCTTGGCAAGCTGTAAAGTCTTTATTGAAAACCCTTTTAGTTAGTATGTTTTCGTTAGTATGTAAGTCTCCCTTTTTGGACTCTAACATTGAATCAATTTTAACAAGTAAGGCGTCAAATGAAGGATATTTTTTAGGAAATCTAAACGTATTGTATTTTAATTTATTGTAAGTTTATAATCTTTGAAAAGCGTTACTTTTTACTATAATAAAAATAAAATAATAAAATAAACTGGGAAAGTAATGCAATAAAACAAATGGTTTGTGTATTCGAGTGAAATAATCGAATGTACAAACCATTTCATCCCAGAAGTTAGCTTCCCAGTATTTATTTTAGAACGAATTCTCTCTATGATGATCTATGCAGGGTATGAACCATGTTGAATGGTTTTAAGGGAGAGGTCAGAGACAACTTATACCGGAAACAAAAACTCATCCCAAGAAAAATGTAACACTAGTAATCAAAAATGAATGTTTGTAAATTTTTCCTATTCTCGTTTGAGTTTGGGATTGACTTAAATTATTTTTGAATGTTTTGTCTACGTGAATGAAGGTATAGACCATTTTTTTTAATTTTCGCTAGAATTTTCCTATCGGAACCAGGGTGATGATGAGAACAAATTATACCTGGGCAAGAAAAACTGAGGCTTGAAATAATTACTTTATTTTATTTTAAACTTTGAAACAAAATTTTTTTGCAAGGGTTCTTGCACAGTAATGCAAACTTAAAAAAAAAACTTAGGAAGATTAGAATTCCATTGCCTAATTGACATAATAGTAAGAATTTAATTTTTAAAAAAGCATCCAAGTTCTGCTGAATACTAAAAATGTAATTGATCCGCCGTGGGAGTAGTCAGATCTTAAAATAAAGCAAGTTCCTAACTTACGAATAGGGCTTGAAATCAATTTATAGTAGTTTAACTTCAGTAGTTTTACCTCATACCGCGTAAATGGACCTGCGATAAAAGGTTTAATTTCGAACAACGATCTACATATTTGGGCAGCGCTCAAAAGTATCGCCTTAATTTGACAAGTAAAACTTCTATGATTGAAAATGAAAATGTGGAAGCTTCACCAACAATTTTAAAGAGGTATGTAAAAATGGTTAAAAATGAGACAGAATCAATTTAGCAATCGGAAATTTGTAAAAAAAGTTTCTTGGCCGTGTTACTTCTTAAAGAAGCAATCAATTCACCAGGATTTTGTGCATATTTATTTTTTCGGGCCACGTGAAGTTGAAGTCTGTAGCAATGCTCCAAAGTCGATCAAAGGTTTAAGTGAGAAAATTCGTTATGTTGTGATAAAACGGACTGTGAATTCATGTTGAATTCATGGACGATATCAAAAAAAGGATGCGAAACTAGAACCTATAGTCGTGGTGACAATTTATGAAATATCGTTTTCCATTGTAAAAACAATTACTATGTACGAAAATACAAAAAATTCACTTTTTAATATTCCGTCTTCTATCTTTGAAAGTGTTTCAGAATATTTCCTTTGTTAAGGTGATGCTTAGAAACAAATTATAATAGGCAACGATGATACTTCCAACAGCAAGCAGCACCTGATGATATGCTATTAATTTGGTGTTTTAAAAAAAGAAAAAATTAGATATATAATTTATTATAAATCTGACCAAATGAGTTGTGAATGGGATACTTTTGTGTTTTGCAGAAAGTAGCTCACAGCGCTTACTATAAAGTTTCGTACCTACCTTCACGCAAAACATCATATCACGATATAGCTCCGTTGCGATGTGAAGGACAGACAAACAAGCGAACAAACAAATTTACCTTCCCATTTATAATATTAGTATAGATTCTTCACCGAGTTACAAGTAACCTCTCTCGAAGTTCTCCGCCGCCAACACAATGTATTGAAAACCAGTGGCAACATTGCCAAGATGCAATCAGAGAAGCCGCCTCTGATGTGCTGGGTTTCAAACAGCCACCTACATGGAACCCCTGGTTTGATGAGGAATGTCAGCAGGCAAATGCAGCCAAATAACAGGCACGCAAAGCGGCGCTGCATAAAAGTCATGCAATTGTTCAACATAGTACTTCAAATAATAGTGCATAGCTCACACATCAACACTAGAAGCACTATCTTTCAAAAGTCTGTTCAATTACTGGCATATGCTGATGACATTGACAAAATCGGAAGAATTCAGCGTCAATGGTGCTTTTGTAAGTATTGAGGCAGAAGCGGCAAAAGTGGGTTTAACGGTTCATGAGGGCGAAACAAAGTACATTCTGTTGTCAAGAAAGGACATACAACACCGACGTATTGGTCAAAACGCCACCATCGACAGACGTAACTTTAAGGTAGTCAAGGACTTCGTCTACCTAGGCTCCGCTGTAAATGCAGAAAACAACACCAGCGCTAAGATCAAACGAATAATAACTCTTGCTAACCGCTGTTTATTTGGGCTAAGAAGGCAATTGAGAGGCAAAGCTAGCTCTCGAAAGACCAAAGTGTCGCTTTATAAGTACCTTATCATCTCCGTCATGCTATACGGTGCATGAGAAGCATGGACTATGACAAAAGCGGATGAAAGCACCTTAGGTCGCTTCGAGAGAAAATTTCTTTGTGTGATCTACGGAACTGTACGGGCTGTACAGCGACGTAGACTTAGCTAGAAGGGTAAAAGTCCAACGACTAAGATGGCTGGGTCACGTAGAGCGCATGGAAAGCAATGCTCCGGCCCGGAAAGTCTTCGAATCCACACCCACAGGATAGCGCAGTAGAGGAAGACCGCGGATCAGGTGGCGCGCACAAGTGGAAGGTGACCTTACCCAACTTGGAGCGCGAAACTTGAGTTATCTAGCTAGGGACCGAGCTAGATGGAGAAGTTTATTGGGTGAGGCCCTAGTTCACACAGGACTGTAACGCCACCTTTAGTAAGTAAGTATAGATTCTTCAATAACAAGTCACAGCATATTTTCACTTTTGTAACCATTTCTAAACAAAATACACTTTTTATTTATATCCGCCATAATTCGTTTATTTCCTTAATTTGACTTTACAATCGATGCATTTTGTTAAAATATAATATTAGCACTTAACTCTTAAATTTACACTGCTCCTAACCTTAAATGCTGACATTTTTTACTTATTTAGAGCATTCTTCAACATAGAATTTTGAGCTACAGAATTTTGACCAACCAGAATTTCAAAAAACGAAATTTATATCTTCTTAACATTACATCTCCTTACCCATAGTTTGTTTGTCCTAAAAATCACTAAAAACACGACAGCTCTGTTCCCTTAAATATATGTAGATACATTTCAATCGCAGAGTGCGGGTATACGAAAAGACATCTTCGTTTGCCTGCACTTGATTTATATAGAACCATCCATAGGAAACCATCATCATCATTTGGTTGCCTTTAGCGAATATTTAATTCCAATGAATGGTGTTTTCATGTCAAATTTTAATTGAATAATTTTTGAGTCCCATTGAATTCAACCTCCTCTGATTCACATGCAACTACCATCAACCAACCACAGTCAACCATGATTGGCCATATAAAGGACGAAAACAGGACCTTTATAGGTTTTCCTCTTCATACCTTCCTATACTATGCCAACAACCAGCAACTCTGCTCTGTGGCATCATCACCAGGCAGGCAAATAAAACAAAAAAAAAGAATTATTGAAAAACAAATAAATAAAGTGCCGACTTAATCAGATTATGCGTGGGTTAATCAGTCGGTGCAATCTAATTAATAAGAATGTGTGCAATTCACAGGACGCGGATAATACACAGGACAATGGAGATGATAATGCAGTCGCCACCGTCACCGCCACCGCTGATGCAATGATGTAAGGTAGGAGGGTTTGGTTGGCGATCACTTCGGTTAAAATTAAATTTTGTTTTTTTTTTGTTGTTGTTTTGTTGTTTTATATGATAACAACAAAAACAACAGAAACGTATATGAGGAGGTATATAATTTTTAATTAAAATATTCACGTGTCGAGTCAATTACAGGATATAACAACCACATATTTTTGATTTTCATTTTCACATTACTTCCATCGCGGTACCGGTACCAATAACATCATCCGACCACCTGCCTGATGGACCACCTATCCCACCTTCAACGCGGAGTGGCAGTGGAGGCGGCGTGACATTGGTTTGAAAAATCAAATCCTTAACGAGAGATAAGTTTGATTGTGTGTGGCTTCATCAGGATTTATTTTTTTGCGTTTTTACTTCAAGGGATAAATTAATGGGGAACAAGTTAATGGCGGGCTAAAGGATAAATCGAATCAATTCAATTTGATTAAAAAAGTTTTGTGAAAGTTCCTTCCTTTTGGTATTGAACGGTCTGGAAGGGATGGAGAAGGTTGATGGCGCAATTGGATATTGCGCTAGTATAAGTATAGTCATGTGCAGAAATTCAAGGAAAAGTTATTAATCAGGAAAATAAATTAGGATAACGTTTGGGTTGGTTTTCGTTATACATCAGACACCACGACCACGACCAGGATCATAAAAGAAAGACAAACAGAAATCATGGAAGCGTTTCGATTTGCGGTCAATCGCTTAATTCAACTCGTTAGATGAATATAAAAGTTTAAGGATGAACATACTCTATTTTTGTTTTATTTTTTCTTCATCGTAGTCTCATTCATGCTTGAAGAGTTTTTGAAGGAAGATAAATTTAAATATAGATGCTCTGAAAAAAAATTAGATAGTATAAATTAAGTGGGTTCTTAAAACAAGGAGTGAAGCAAAAAAAAGTGCTTTAATGAATTCTCTTATAAAAGAGTTATTTGAATTTAACATCAAATAAAACACATCGAAAATAAGACGCAAGTTTGAAAACCGCGAAGTTGCCCTTTTAGCACACATTTAGATTGACTGAGAACTCATGATAAAGATGAATGAGGATGAATGAAAATGAATGATGAAGAATGAATATGAATGTAGATTAATGAAGATGCATTAAGATGAATGAGGATGAATAAGGATGAATGAGGATGAATGAAAATGAATGAGGATGCATGACCATAATTAAGGATGAATGACATTGAATGACGATGAATGATGATGAATGAAGATGCATGGAGATGAATCAGAATGAATAAGGATAATTGAGGATGAATGAGGACGAATGAGGATGAATAAGGATGAATGATGATGAATGGAGATGAATGAGAATGAATAAAGATAATTGAGGATGAATGACGACGAATGAGGATGAATAAGGATGAATGATCATGAAGGATGAGTGAGGATAAATGAGGATGAATGACGATGAATTTCTTCAATTGTGGATGAATGACGATGAATGAAAATGAATGAGGATTAATAAAGATGAATGAGAATGAATAAGGATGAATGATTATGAATGAGAATGAATGGGTATGAATTAGGATGAATGAGGATGAATGAGGATGAATGAGGATGAATGAGGATGAATGAGGATGAATGAGGATTAATAACGATTAATGGGGTTTAATGAGGATGAATGACGATGAATGACGATGAATAAAGATGAATGACGATGAATTTCCTAAATTGTGGATGAATGACGATGAAAATGAATGAGAATGAATGAGGATGAATGAAGATGAATAAGAATGAATTAGGATGTATGATAATGAATGGGGATGAATGAGGATGGATGAGGATGAATGAGGATGAATTCAGTTGAATGGGGATGAATTAAAATAAATGAGGATGACTGGGGATGAATGTGGTTGCATGAAAATAAATGTTTTTGAATAAGGACGAAAGTGTTCAAATGAGAAAGAATGAGGCTGCCTTATGATGAATAACAATAAACGAGAATGAATTTGGAAGTATAAGTGTGTTTAAGAATGAATGATTACGAATAACAAAAAACAAGGAATAAGGATAAATTCGAATGATTGAATATGATTGCGTTTGAGTGAAGATGCATTAATATGAAGGAGTGAGCTAAAATTCCTTATCATTAGCTAATAAAAATAGTTACAAGCTAAAATACATGTCCATCGATTGTCACTTCAAGTACATTTTAAGACTCAATTTCAAATTTGCAAAAACATCAACGTTACCAAATAAGTTCAAGCGAAGTGCCGATACCTTAAGTTAGGTTTAAATCTCATATTTATTTTAAAGTGCAAATATAATTTTGTATACAATATAAATTATTTTGAAATCACAAATGATTTTTTTTAGCTAAGTATAGAATAAAATGTCCGTCAAATGAGAACCAGCTTTACGCTCGCATAAGAGGGCTCTTTTAAGACTGTTTTTAAGAACACTTCCCTAAGTTAGTGTAAACGAATTGCTCCTTTTTTTAATTCTTGCTCACATTCGATTTTGTATGGTGATTCGGTTATTAGTTCTCTTCACAATGAACCGAAGGTCAAACCGAGCCAACCCTTCGCAGCACTTGCAAGAATTGATTCTTGAAGCTCCGGAAGATCAATTTCAGTTCCTTGTTGACGAAACCGTGCCACCAGTGCCGTAATCACATTAAAAAGACAGTACGCTTGTTTTACTTCATTTTACTTGCGACATATAGGAACTATATGGCAAGTTTTGCATTCGTGCAAAATTTCGAACTCGAGATTTTGATCAAACATGATATTACGATGGTAGAGAAGTCGAAAAAAGTGGGTCCTGCGATTCCGTCCATTTTCATTCGTTTTTTTGTTCATAAGGAACACAAATTAAAAACAAAAGAGTTATGAGTTTTTCAAATAACGAAGAAACTTTTGGCCCATCCTGTTCATTCTTCATTATTGAACCTGCTATCAAAATTTTACAATCTTACAAAAAAAAACTCATAGCGGCTCAAGTCAAAACGTCCGCAATCGATGCGCACAAATTTCCTCCGACCTTTTTTTGCAGACGCGTTATGACTTTGGCGTGATGATAAAATAACTCGCTTATTAAAAATTCTCCACCACACACCAGCCACCAAATTATACGGTGTTAATTAATTTTCCACAAAATATGCCTTAACACCCCGCGTTCTGAATTCAGATTCCTTCATACACTCGCTTATTGTACAAACGTGTGTGAGAAGACAAAAAGATTATAAATATGAACATGTACATAAGTATGCGTGGTATCCCTTTGCCATTATAGATATTTTTTGATGTTGTGCAAGGACCGTGTATATAATTTTTTGTAACAAATCGCTTTTCTTTGAGTGTGTAAATAATTCGCAAAAATCGTGATCCACTTGCCACAACAACAGCTGCCCGTTCGCATTCACAATATTATGATGATATAGGACACATATAACATGTGTGTGTATAATATAGCTAATGTAACTACATATGTGTTATGTCATGAAAAATCAACCTCAAAAATCCAAATCCACACGCAGGTCCTTGTCTCAGAGAACAAAAAAAAAATAGAAAACTGAAAACAAAGGGAAACCCCCAGGGGAATCAATTTTGATTAGGTTTCTTAATCTTGAGGTGAACAGTGAACACACGCCTACTACATACACTCTACTCTACAGACTACTCCCAACACCATCACCACATCCTCATCCTTGCCGTACCTATAAAGGTTAAGGAATACAGATATTATTTTTTTCTTAAAGCTCCAAGGATATGCGTAGAGATTAACCACGTACAAAAATAATTTTTCCATGTCTGTTGGAAATTATAAATTTTCCAACATAGAATATTTTCATGGACATTTTTCCATCATCTTACGCACTAAACTTACACACACAAAAATACACATGACACGCACTAAGCATCACAGTCATACTCACTGAATGTGTGTGGTTTGGTTTGTGGGCTAGGAAAAGGATATTTTTTTGTTTTTTTTTTTCCTGGCAGGAGTTCCACTTCATGAGTACTCACGAAACGATAAAGAGGAAACGAAACGATAAAGATCCCACTTAACCTTGATGGGTTAAGTGTCTGAAACTCAAAAGATACCTTTAATATATTTTTTTCTTGTCATGAAGAATTTGATGGAAAAACTGAAACAAATATTTTTATTAACTAAAAATAAAATTAAATGGAACTTCATGGAATGTTTTCTTTCCTTAAACATTCGTTCTTCTGTTTTTGAAAAATGATTTAAGACAATTTAATAGAAATTAGTTTAATGCAAAATGAAAACTTCCCATTCTGTCCGTCGATATGTCTTGCTTAAAACTTTAACAAAATGTTAATAACAATATTTTCTGTGCGATAAATAATTTTAACTCAATATTTCTTTGTTCTCCTAACATTTGAGTCGAAAACCATTTCTAAAGTTTTCGTGTTTTGTTAAAAAAGATCTCGGTTGAATGTTTCTAAGAAATTAAGTAAAAATTACCAACAATATTTTGCATATGATGAAATAGTTTGAGTTCAAAATCAATTTCTTCTAACGAGATTTTTAGTCCAAAACCAATTTTTACCAACTTTAGTAGAATTTCTTGAACGTTTTTATTTCTTATGTAATACAGATTAAATTTTTGTAAGAAAATTAAGCACAGCCTGAAATTATTTTGAGGGCATTACGTTGATTTATTTACGAGGGTTCTAGAATCAAACATTAGTTTTTACGACTTTTGCTTAATGTTTTACAGAATCCCGAAAACGATATTTTCTATAAGATGAAATTAGTTTAGAGCCAATATCATACTTTTTTTAAAAATATATTTGAGTCAAAAGTCATTTTCTACCAACTTTTATTAATGTTTTTTTTTATTCTTATGTAATAATACTGTCAATTCGGTGTTTATCAAAATGTTACCAGATGTCAAAAACGTTATTCTTCGTTTCATAAAATAATTTTGGAAATAAAACCATTGACAATAATATTTTTTTTTTTTTCAATTTATAAAAATAACCGTTAGTTGATTTTTTTTTCATAACTGGTCTTCGAGATATGGACGACGAAAAAAGATTTCCATACGTACGTATGTACACACGCACACACATTTCTCTAAGGATTTTGAAAATTCGAGAAGTGTCAAAAGTTTAAGTTCTACAAATCGGGCCGATTACAATAACTTCCTAAATGGGATGTTAAAAATCTTATTAAACAAAATATTACGGTTTCCAACAACAGGTTTCATTTTTATAATAAAAAGTAATTATTTTTCCATGGCCGGCCGTCTCCGCAGCTACTTAACGGTGTGGTGCATTGGCATTGGCTTCATCATTTGCATGTCCGAAGACAAAAGTATAAAGTCGGTATCACAAGATTTCACTAGGTAAATATTGTGGTTTTCTCTTTAAGACATAAGCAGACCAAGATCAGGAAACTTTGCTTGCAAAATTGTGATTGGTTCGTTTTGTGTACATTTGACATGAAGCTAATTTTTTAAGTGAGTTTTAACAACTTCTATGCATTATTGAATCATATAAACTTGGATTTTTGGTAGTAACGTTTTTAGTTTTTACTTGTCAAATGTCAAAATATGACTATGTGCTTTAAAAGTGACACCTGTTTAAATTGCGGGTTATTTAAAAATCTTATTTCTTTTAATTTAAAAAAAATAAGGTCGTTTCCTTATCTTCTCTAACGTGTCTTGAAGTCCTCTAACGGTCAATTTCCTTACGAAGTTCTAAAATAAATTCTGTCTTGGAAATATTGACTATTTCAGATTGCATGTTATTTCTCGACAAATGGTCATTGTTAACGCTAATTATGAACAAAATATGTTAAACTTAAACAAAGCCCGCGAAAAGTAAATAATTGAATGTATAACTTTTGCACATTTTCAAATTGTCAGCGTCCACAACATTTTACACATTTTACATTACGCTGCTCCTATAAGTGACTTTTTGGCAAGGTTATCCACTTTCCGGTTTCAAAATTAGACGTTAATAAAACACAATATTTTCTTCATTATATTTCTTTTATTATATGTAAGGTTTGAACGTTTACATTATGTGTAAGATCATCATTTACATGACCACTACGCGAATTGACGAGAAATTACACGGCAAGAAAATGTTCCTCGCAATAAAGCCATATTCGATTGAGTTATGTGGCATGTGGCACCGTGTTGTTAAACCACATACTCTCCAAGTGTTGTTCTTCAATAGCAGGCAAACAAAAGTCGGTTATCATATGACCATAACGCTCTGAATTGACGATGAAAGTTGTACCATCGTGGTTTTCGAAGCAGTAAAGTCCAATCACACCTACGGACCAAAGAGCACACCAAATAGTGACTTATGTGGATGTAATGACCTCTCTTCAATTAATTGAGGATTCTCAAAATCTCAATACAAAAAAATGGTGTTTATTAACATACTCATCGAGTGAAAAATGTGCTACGTCTCTGAAGAAAATTTTGTGCGAATAATCGCCGCCCACCACCCGTTCTTCAACATTCACTTTTTATCGATGTAGGTGTAGATCCAAATTTGCCTTAAAACAGTTCTAATTCCTGAGAACGACGAGGAATCGACACATTCGGTTAACCAATCCAGCCTTTTTAAATTTCTTCACAATTTTGCCAATTGATTGCTTAGTTGGACGATTATCTAAACCATTTAAAGCACGATATGTGGCCGAGGAAGAATAACCATTTTGTAGTAGGTTTTAACAATTTGTATGCGTTGGTTGTGTGATAGTTAAGCGATGCATTTTCGTGAATGTCAAACTTTCAACTGAAAAAATGTGGGTTAATGACTTAGTTTAACAAATTTGGAATAATTTCAGTCCTATATTTTTGAAACCGTAAAATGGATAGCAAGTTATTTGAATTTCTATCAAAAATTTAGTTTTTACTTGTCAAATGTTAGAATATGACTTCTTTAAAAGTGACACCTGTCCAAATAGTGGGTTATTATTAAAAATGAAACCTCTTATCTAATTATTTTATAAAAATAAGTTTATTTCTTTATTTTCTTTAACATGGTTTGAAGTTCCTTAACACCCAATTTCTTGACAAAGTTTTAAAATAGATTAAAAACTCTATCTTGTAACTCTCGGTTATTCTTTGAATCTTCATTTAAAAAATGTTTTAAGATCTCGGTTGTATGGAACTGAATTCTAACGTGTTTTTTGCTATTTTGGCCGTCTGTTAATTTTTCTTGGATTGTCTGTATAGACATGAGCTTTAACATAGCCCCACTAAAAATAGTCTTAAGGCGTTAAATCGCAATATCTAGGCGGTCAATTAACCGGTCCCGAATTTAAATAAAATGTTCAAAGAACTCGTCTCTCAATAAGTCCATTGTTGCTGTGCTGTACGGCATGCGGCATGCGGCACCATCTTGTTGAAACCACAGTCATGCAAGCCAAGGTCTTGCATTTTGGGTTCAAAAAAAGCTCACCCTTCACAGTTACCTAAGAATTCGTGTTGTCTTTGAAGAAGTACGGTCCAATGATGCCTCCAGCCCATAAACCGCACCAAACTGTCACTTTATCTTGATGCATGGTAGCTCCTTCAATGCTTCTGGCTAATATTCCTTCCAAAATCGACCATCATGCTTATTTACGTACCCACAATTTTTAGGTAAAAAAGTGGATGTTCTGCCAACTTTCCAATAGCTCATTGAAGTAGGTCGTTCTGCGTCAATTTTTGCATCAGCTGTATTTTGAAAGGCACCACACCTAAATCCTTCCGCAAAATTTTCCACGTTGTTGAGTAACAGTAGTACCCGTGGCATGATGGATAGTGCGTTAGACTATCATGCAAAAGTTCTTGGGTGCGATCCCTGCCTATGCCATCTAAAGTTTTTGTCACAGGTAGTGCCTCTTGCGAGGAATTGACAAATTCTCCAAGAGTAAATCTCGTCATTGAAAGTGCTTTCTCAAATAAAAAAAATTACCCTAAAAAATTACCCTATATATTATGTTAACTACATATGTCCTCCCACACTTTAATATGAAAAATATGTCGAAAATAAAGTGCAAGAAAATTTAATAGTTAAATGGGTTTAAACCTATATGCAACTTTTACAAATAATGAAACTGTCAGAGTCTACAACATTTCACATTGACATTTTAGCAAAACTTCCATGCTTTCTTTATATTTTCTTAAAATATTTACATATTGCACATTGTATGTCCTTGTGGTCTTAAGTTCAATCCAAAGCAGAATCAATCTAAAAATTAGCCTTTTAGAGGAAATAGATAGATAGATAAGTTCTTTATTTTTTCAATTTTCTTATAAGTACAATATTTCATAATAAAAGATATACAAAGCATGGCTTTATAAGCCGTCTGCCGGCTTTTAGTTTAGTCAAAAACAAAGAAAAAAAATAAAACATTGAACAATATAGAATAATGTTTACCATTAAAGTATATTTTGATATATATATAGTATAAAAAAGCAATAACAGGTATTTATATGTTTAATAAAAAGTGTGATTTTTAGTTTAGTCAAAACAAAAAAATTAAGGAAAAAAAGAAAAATATTGGTAATGGGCTTTTAGTTTAGCTAAAACAGATAATGGTTTGTAAGTGAGAAAAAAAGCAAACAAATAGGAAAAGAACTGTATATTTCTCAAGTTTTTTTTTTTAATTTAATTTTTTAATTTTAAGGACTTTTAATTTGGTTAAAGACAAAAAAAAAAGGAGAAGATACAATCACATTAACATCGTCTTACAACTCAAAACAATCTCAAACTCTCGCTTCGATATTTTAGTGCATGTGAGACATAGCGTATATGAGGCTTCCAGCCACGATCTCCGTTTAGTACATTAACACATTCCTCTTGGGAAAGAAAACTAGAATAAAAGTAGAGCCTTCGGATTTCCTGTAATATTGGACAAAGTGCTAAAAAATGGAAAACATCTTCGTTTTGACCAAGGTTGCAAAGGGAGCACACAGGTTTTAAGTCTGTTCTATGTGGTCTATAATTCAAATCGAGCATTTCCGTTCTTATCTTGAAGATCAAGCTCATTTCAGAAACTGTAAACTCTTCTCTAAAATAGTTTCTTTCACCAAGTTTCAGATTAAGTTGTCTGTATATATTCCTGGATGTTGATGCAGTCCCTCTCGCAACACAAAGCCTATACATCGAGTCATCTATAACAGAGATACATTCATATAATGCATTTTTTATTGCTTCCACATTGTCCACTGGTAATGATATTGAAAGGTTATGTGCTACAGCAAGATCATACCAATTTTTGACCGGACTATATCCACAACTAAAACAAATTTTAAGGAGTCTTTTTTGAAAGAAAATTTGAGGTAAGCCTGACACTAGGTGGATAGCGTAATTAGGAGTGTTGATAGGTAACCTAAAAATTCGTTTGAAAAAATACCTCTGTATATTTTCTATTTTCTCCAACTGTTCGAAACCATATACTTCATTACCATAACAAAAACAAGTATTCACGGTGGCATTGAAGACTTTGAATTTTGATATTGGCTCTACGAGTTTATTTGCGAAGAACTGGGACCACATTGTATTTATTGCAATTTTTGCAGCGGTTGTTTTTTTTTATAAAGGTTTGAATGTTAAGATTATATGTCATTGTATACCCAAGATACTTAAATTCATTTACGACCTCAATTATCTCACCATCTAAAGTCCAATTCTGCCCATAGCCAATTGATCTATTTTGAGATCTGAAAACCATTATTTTGGATTTGGTGGTATTTATTCTAAGATCTCATAGATCACAAAACTGTTTTAGCTTCTTTATCTGGAGCTATAGAGTAAGCGGACTGTCTGATAAAATCACTAGATCGTCAGCATAAAACAAGACTTTAAGTGTAATATCCCCTAACTGAATTCCCCCAGGTATACTGTTTTCGACATCGTCCATATACAGTGCAAACATGATAAGGCTTAGAACACATCCTTGAGGGACACCTGCTTCACAACTAAATTCTCTAGATACTTTTCCACCATTCTGAACAGATGCCATCATGTTTTCGAGAATTTTTTCGTAGACTCTGATAA
The DNA here is from genome assembly GCF_945859685.1 of Eupeodes corollae. Lineage (NCBI taxonomy): Eukaryota > Metazoa > Arthropoda > Insecta > Diptera > Syrphidae > Eupeodes > Eupeodes corollae. Next base: position 208,117,671 of record NC_079147.1, on the reverse strand, counting down.
ATTTAGTAGATAGGCCAATTGCTGAGAGCTTAAAGAGTAACGACCTCCTATTAATAGTGTCAAAAGCCGCAGTTAAATCAACGAAAAAGGCATACAAGTTCTTTTTTTTTATCAATAAAACGCCTAGCAGTGGTGCTGAGTACAAACATTTGATCATTAGCTGAAAGGTTGGCTCGAAAACCAGCTTGAAAGCAACTAATCATGTTATTATCTTCTACCCAGGTCGTAAGTCTAGTATAGAGTATTTGTGTAAACACTTTTCTTAATGAGTTAAGCACAGCAATTCCTCTATAGTTCTCTGGCAAATCACGGTTACCTTTTTTAAAAATGGCTGTAATTCGAGACAGACGAAAATTTTCAGGCACTATCTCTTCAATGAATATTCTATTGAAAAGTTCTAACAGATATTCCAAAAACTCAGGAGTAGCATGTTTATAAAACTCTACTGGGATCCCATCAGATCCAGGTGCTTTGTTATTTTTCATTTTCATTTTTTTTCAACCATTGTAAGATTGGAATTCAGTTCAGGAATAATGACATTAGGGAATGCAAAGCTCATTGTATTTAGATTTTAGAGGAAATAAGAACTTTGATAAACGGAGTTCCAATATCCGAGACCCCCAAATTTTAGGTTCTCATTAATAAAAGTTCTATCTCAGACTATGATCTGAAACAGTAATGGAATCGGCTTAAGTGATTATTGATAAATGAGAGTCAAAATGATCGAATTTCTTCTATGCAAGATGATAGTCAAATTGATAGCTGTCACAACAAAAATATGATAGACAACAAATATATGTAGTTCCTAAACAGACGTACCAGACGCTTACACAAACGTTTTCTCAGTTAGGTACCTTTTTGTGTTAAAAGATAAAGATTTTTGGGACCGACAGGGCTTACGACATTCAAAAAAGACAAGAAATTAAAGAATGTTATTGAAACACAGAAAATTTGATGCTTTCATTTAGACATTTCAAAGGAACCGCTTTAAAAATTCACCAAGGCGACAATAAATTTTGACAATTCTAATCTGAAATCGTTCAATCGAATTGAATTTAGTCGAATCATCTAAATACACAGACGGGCAGCTCAGTGACAGTCAATTCGATTCTACCCTAAATTTAAGAATTTATTCAAGAAGTTTCTTTCAAGCAAATAATGGTTGTTAGAATATACTAGTTTCTAATTTTCCATAAGGCTTCGTTTTTGTGTATGACTTTTGATATTTCTAAGCTCAGTTTTGCAGTACGAATTTTGAAGTTAAAGTCTCAATGCACAATACAAACCTTTACGTTACATTTTTTAAGCATTTAATAACCAATAACTTAGACCACAAGCCCAATATAGAAACTTTAAGGCCATAACACTGCCACACATTGTAAACATTTAAACAGTTTTTCTTTTTAAAATTAAATTTTCTATTAATTTTATGCGTAATACATTTTTGTATATCCTGAAGGAGAGGATATCGTTTTTCATCATCATCATAATGCTAATTAAGGAATGGAGTTAGCGGTATTATTGCTTTAAGGGTGTGAAAGTATCAATCGTGTGAGTTGCATATAATATTTATACAAAGGCCTGTTTATAACTCTGCACACGTCCATCACTTCTTTGTTTTTTGTTGTTTTGTTTATTGTCACGTTACGTTTGCCATCCATATTTGACAGCGGGTGTCAAAATCTTTTCTATTGTACATGTGCATTGCAGTAAAAGGCTATAACAATAAAAAAAATACATAATTTTTGTTTTATTTTTGATCGTAAATAAGAATTCAATATGAAATTTATTTATGATGTGAAAAATTGATGGTTTTTTGTTTTTTTTCCTGTTTGTTCAATTATGGGCTGGACATGTTTAACATTACAAAATATGCGTCTATTTTTTATGGATGCTACTTTTCGTGATAGGAATAAGATTGCAATTGGTAGAAAAAGTCAATGTGTTCTGTAGAATAAAATAAATATCCTGATTAAGGAAGCCAACAAAAAAAAACAATACCTAATCAATTTTATATTTGACACCTACGAAGGTAATCATAAGCTACAGATTATTTTTATTTTTAAAATAAATCCTTATCGCCATTCAGCACCTACACACATTTATAAAAATGCGTTCAAAGATACAAGCGTTTTGTAACCAATCCAGATTAATTGATTAATAATTTAATTAATACCACAAATAAAAACAAGTCTATAAAAATAGCACTTGTTTTTTTATATTTTTTAAATTATTAATTCATTTACAAAACAAATTGAATGCAAATAAAAAAAACTTTGCCAATCTTTGTGGGAATAAATGAACTAGGTATGCAGTAAAATCATTATTTGCAGTTACTAATGAAAAATTACTAAAAAAAAACATACCAAAAGTAACACAAACAAAATACCAAATAATATTAAACAAAAAATATTTCAACATAAATATTATTAAATTTATTGAGTTGATTGTAGGTACAATTCTTTTTAAATCATTCACATACTTCATTTGAATGGATTCAATTATTTTAAGTTAAAAAAAAAACATCCATAAAATAACAACAAATAATAAAATCAAAAAATAAATAAATTCACGAAATAAAGAGAATTGTTTTGATTGTCATATATTTATGAATCATATTTATTTATTTATGTTTTTTTGGTACTGCGATAACCTTTTTATTTTTTGTTAATTTTATTATTTTATCCTTACGAGCTTACATTTGAATTTTGTTGTGTATAAATATTCATTGAGTATAACACACATTCACGCGCCGCCATGCAAATGTGTTGACATAGTAGTTTTTGTTTGTGTTTTTTGATTTAATAAATTGCAATCAATATAAATAAATGAATTGACAAAATAGCAAAAATGTATTATCGTTTTGCAATTAACCTATAAATTTCATAGTTGGAAAATGTATAAATAAACGATGTGTTATGATTTATGAATATGAAAACACGATTAAAATTATTTTAAAGGATGCCTTTGGCAGAATTTTCATAAGTTTGTAACTTATTGTTAAAGGTTAAAACCGCTGAGGACTTCTTTATACTTCGTAGATACATCGGAAGAGGTAGTTTTTTTTTCATTTTCGAAACGATTTATTATGTTTGTAAACGGTGATTTTTTAAGAGCTTGAGAACTTAAAAAAAAAAACGCATACAATTTGCAAAATCTCATCGATTCTTTATTTGAAACGTTAGATTGGTTCATGACATTTACTTTTTGAAGATAATTTCATTTAAATGTTGACCGCGGCTGCGCTTAGGTGGTCCATTCGGAAAGTCCAATTTTGGGTAACTTTTTCGAGCATTTCGGCCGGAATAGCCCGAATTTCTTCGGAAATGTTGTCTTCCAAAGCTGGAATAGTTGCTGGCTTATTTGTGTAGACTTTAGACTTGACGTAGCCCCACAAAAAATAGTCCAAAGGCGTCAAATCGCATGATCTTGGTGGCCAACTTACCGGTCCATTCCTTGAGATGAATTGTTCTCCGAAGTTTTCGCTCAAAATGGCCATAGAATCGCGAGCTGTGTGGCATGTAGCGCCATCTTGTTGAAACCACATGTCAACCAAGTTCAGTTCTTCCATTTTTGGCAACAAAAAGTTTGTTAGCATTGAACGATAGCGATCGCCATTCACCGTAACGTTGCGTCCAACAGCATCTTTGAAAAAATACGGTCCAATGATTCCACCAGCGTACAAACCACACCAAACAGTGCATTTTTCGGGATGCATGGGCAGTTCTTGAACGGCTTCTGGTTGCTCTTCACTCCGAATGCGGCAATTTTGCTTATTTACGTAGCCATTCAACCAGAAATGAGCCTTATCGCTGAACAAACTTTGTCGATAAAAAAGCGGATTTTCTGCCAACTTTTCTAGGGACCACTGAAAATTCGACGTTGTGGTAGATCGTTCGGCTTCAGTTCTTGCACGAGCTGTGTTTTATACGGTTTTACACCAAAATCTTTGCGTAAAATCTTCCATGTGGTCGAATAACACAAACCCAATTGCTGCGAACGGCGACGAATCGACATTTCACGGTCTTCAGCAACACTCTCAGAAACAGACGCAATATTCTCTTCTGTACGCACTGTACGCATTCGTGTTGTTGGTTTAATGTCCAATAAAGTAAACTGAGTGCGAAACTTGGTCACAATCGCATTAATTGTTTGCTCACTTGGTCGATTATGTAGACCATAAATCGGACGTAAAGCGCGAAACACATTTCGAACCGAACACTGATTTTGGTAATAAAATTCAATGATTTGCAAGCGTTGCTCGTTAGTAAGTCTATTCATGATGAAATGTCAAAGCATACTGAGCATCTTTATCTTTGAAACCATGTCTGAAATCCCGCGTGATCTGTCAAATACTAATGCATGAAAATCCTAACCTCAAAAAAATCACCCTTTAGATTACACTGGTCGACAAATTTAGGTTTCTTTTTTAGTGTACAAACAAACCAATTTTCGAAGGAGTAAGATGTTCTGAATTTTCAGGTTTTTAAAATATGACATTCTAAAAATGCTAAAGACCACCGATGCACCGGTATTTCAATGCTGAGTTGAAATACAACTTGTCGAGCAACATGACAATTCTGTTCCGGACTCTGTTGGCTAGGGCCACGAGGGATACATGCAAGAATTGGCGCAAGATGGTCATCGTTGATCTTCACGGGCAGCCATTAGCGTGCAAAAGTGTAGTGAAGTACCTCGGTATCTGGTTAGATCAGTATTTATATTTCGACAGACATATAAATGCTGCACTGACCAGGGCAAGAGGAGCCTTCGCTCTGACGAAACGGCTGTTTTACAGCAGTCGGCTTAACCCCAGAGTGAAGGTAATTTGCAACATGGCCCTCATACGGGCAATGATCGTTTATGGTTGTCCTGTGTGGTTCAACGTTGCCCCTTCCCAGATGGAGAAGTTTCGGGTGTTAGAGCGGCAGTGTTTACGACGCTGTACCGCTGTATGTGCATTACTATTCCAACGAGGTCCAATACAACGGGGCTCGAATCAACAGGGCCGAACTGCTAGGGTGAAACAGGAGAACCAGTTTTGGTGGCTTCAATCGGCACTTGATATTGGGTAGTCGGGATGGGGTTTTAAGCCTTGGCCGGCTTACATACTTGTTTTATAGTTTTAGGGCTTAGTTTTAAGTAGAACAGGCATGTTGGCACAAAAAAAAAAATTAAAAATTAAAAAAAAAAAACAAAAAAAGAAGATAGGTTTAAGAATGAATTAATAAAAATTAATTTAAAAAAAAAAAAACACAACATGTCCCTTAACAATAAAGTATCTCACTTCAAGGGCAAAAACAACACCCCTCCTCCCCATATCAGAATATGTTCAGTAATTAAATTTCCATAATTGTTTAAAAGAAAAAAAACAGAAATGGTACAACATCAATTTCCAACTCAAATTCTCAAACTATGTTAAACGAAACGAAACGAAATTGTGCACAAAACACAAACACGCAAAATCAGAACAATAAATGTCTAACAATTAAAATGTATGGTTTTTTTATTTTCTTAAACTGAGGTAGAAGATGAAGGGGTTTTAACTTATTGAATAAAGCTAAGTATAATAAATACAGAGATGCTCTCTTTCGACATTTTTGTTATGGCTAAAAATGAAAAATTGGAAACAGAAAATGACCTCGTTGTATTCGTTTTTGAAACGATCTCACGACCACTTACGATACATTTAAATATCAAAACACCGACAAATTGTTCGTTTCATTTATGTTAGTTTAAACTGCAATTTAAAAAAATCTTTTAACTTAGCTTTTTTTACTTCTTGAATTGTGACACAAGAATATTTTAAAAGACAAAAACAGCAACCCTGTTTTCCTTTGTAGCTTTTTTCCGCCTATTTTTGAAGAACAAGAATCAAATACATAATGAAAGTTACGTGATGTCTCCTAAATTCAATATTTTTAAACATTTTAATGCGTTTCTGTCTGTCTCCAAGTCTATTTGAACTGGAGTCTAAATTTAATATATGGGTTAGACGGACACAGCTGATATCAGTAAAGAATTTTTCAGCTCTGTTTAGTTAGAAACAGGTTTAAGACATGTTCTACTACAATTTTGAAAAAATTCAGTTAAACCTATACAAATTTGCTTGTTAGCTGGAGAGCCAAAATCTTTGAAGCACTTTAAACTATTTTGTTCTATATGTAAAGGGTGATTTTTTTGAGGTTAGGATTTTCATGCATTAGTATTTGACAGATCACGCTGGATTTCAGACATGGTGTCAAAGAGAAAGACGCTCAGTATGCTTTGACATTTCATCATGAATAGACTTACTAACGAGCAACGCTTGTAAATCATTGAATTTTATTACCAAAATCAGCGTTCGGTTCGAAATGTGTTTCGCGCTTTACGTCCGATTTATGGTCTACATAATCGACCAAGTGAGCAAAAAATTAATGCGATTGTGACCAAGTTTCGCACTCAGTTTACTTTATTGGACATTAAACCAACCACACGAATGCGTACAGTGCGTACAGAAGAGAATATTGCGTCTGTTTCTGAGAGTGTTGCTGAAGACCGTGAAATGTCGATTCGTCGCCGTTCGCAGCAATTGGGTTTGTGTTATTCGACCACATGGAAGATTTTACGCAAAGATCTTGGTGTAAAACCGTATAAAATACAGCTCGTGCAAGAACTGAAGCCGAACGATCTGCCACAACGTCGAATTTTCAGTGAATGGGCCCCAGAAAAGTTGGCAGAAAATCCGCTTTTTTTATCGACAAATTTTGTTCAGCGATGAGGCTCATTTCTGGTTGAATGGCTACGTAAATAAGCAAAATTGCCGCATTTGGAGTGAAGAGCAACCAGAAGCCCTTCAAGAACTACCCATGCATCCCGAAAAATGCACTGTTTGGTGTGGTTTGTACGCTGGTGGAATCATTGGACCGTATTTTTTCAAAGATGCTGTTGGACGCAACGTTACGGTGAATGGCGATCGCTATCGTTCAATGCTAACAAAAATGCTTTGTTGCCAAAAATGGAAGAACTGAACTTGGTTGACATTTGGTTTCAACAAGATGGCGCTACATGCCACACAGCTCGCGATTCTATGGCCATTTTGAGGGAAAACTTCGGAGAACAATTCATCTCAAGGAATGGACCGGTAAGTTGGCCACCAAGATCATGCGATTTGACGCCTTTAGACTATTTTTTGTGGGGCTACGTCAAGTCTAAAGTCTACACAAATAAGCCAGCAACTGTTCCAGCTTTGGAAGACAACATTTCCGAAGAAATTCGGGCTATTCCGGCCGAAATGCTCGAAAAAGTTACCCAAAATTGGACTTTCCGAATGGACCACCTAAGACTCAGCCGCGGTCAACATTTAAATGAAATTATCTTCAAAAAGTAAATGTCATGGACCAATCTAACGTTTCAAATAAAGAATCGATGAGATTTTGCAAATTTTATGCGTTCTCAAGCTCTTAAAAAATCACCGTTTAGTAGGGTGGAGTGATTTTTTTTTTCCGGAAATCTTTAAGGCCTATATGTGGAAAAGTTGAATTTGGGACCCAAAAGTTGGGTGCAAAATTTGGTCAATGTGTGACGTCATGCTAGAGTTCCTTCATGACGTCATTGTTTTGGATTTTTTGACATACCTACTTTTAAAAAAATAAATTAATTTAGTTGTATATAGAGTTTATTTTTATAGTACCTAGTCATATGCACCGGCAGAAGTTTGTCGAGGGGGTCGGGGATAAGTTCACATAGGGGGAGGTGCAAAATTATGGATCCGATAAAAAAAAGTATTAGGTATTGGTGAAAAGTCCATAGAAAACATTTTCAAATACATAATATTTATGTTGGTAGGGTAGTACTTTCTAGTGCCAAGGTGGGGGGGAGAGGTGGCAATGTCCCCTTTGTCATCTCTCCGGTAGCCCACGACAGAACTTAAAATATTGAATCTTAACTGAGGCAATAGCGATTTGAATGAAGGTGGAACTAAAAGTGGTCGTTATTATTTTAATTTTAATCTAATTCTCCTTGAGACGTTTCTCATTTTTTTTATACTTTTATTTTCTCGTTTTGACTTTTTTCCATTTGAATCGGCATTCTATTTATATTCTTATTTGTGAGTGCCGGTTGTTTTATTTTAAATTGTGAAAATGCTAAAAACGCGAAGTGAAACCGAGTGTGAAGTTTTTGGAGCACCCTCCGAGCTTAAAACCAATGTTCTTCCAACTTATCGTGATGTCATGAAGGCGTATTTGTTCATCAGAAATGCATTGAAGGAAAAACAGAACGATTATGACCCACGTGCTTTTGAAGTGTGTTCGAAATTATTAATCGATTTAAAAAGTGTTTGGCTAAAAGCATCTCTGCCTGTTGTGTCAGATCAGCAGATTTTACATAAAATTAAAACAACATTTTACATAAAATGAAAAACTTAATTTATTTAAATCGACTAATAATATACTTTTTTGATTTGTCTGCTTGTAAATGTAATGACTTTTCAATGTGTCCTTGCCCAATAAAAGTTCCTCAAGCAGAAGGCTGTTTTTACTTGACCAAAGGCAATCAAGAAGTATGGTGATTGGTAGTGTTGACTCTGAGTTGACGAAAAAGATTTAAAAAAAAGAATGATCGCAAAATTCAAGAGGATCTAAAACGAAAAAGGTATGAAGAAATGAAAGAATCTATAAGAGACTCAAACATGATTTTCAAATTTCTGATGAAAGTGGGGATGATCCAAGTGTTTTAAGTTATGAAGAGGACGAGAGCGATGTCGACAGCGATGTTCCTATATTACCCAGCAGAAGTCCGTCAATTCCAAAATTACAAGCTAGGATAAATTTAACGAATTTAGCGTCAGCCTGCGACAGCACAGGAGTATCGGACAGTTCAGCATGAATTCTTGTAAGTTCTCTTTTACAAGACATTGGTGTCGTTTCCAAGCTAGATTCTTCAAAAGTATTTGACAGGAGCAAAATAAGACGAGAAAGACCAAAATTACGTCAAAATCTTCAATGTAAAATTGAAAATATAATAGGCTTATTCTTTGACGGACGAAAAGACAAAATGATTTTGGAAACAATTGGGCCCAGAACACATCGGAAGATTTCAGTGGAAGAACACATTGTTCTTGTTTCTGAGCCAGAAGGACAGTATCTGGGGCATGTTATTCCATCCTGTGGGAATGCCAAAACAATATCTTCAAGCATAATTGATTTTGTAAAAAACATCCTGTGTGTTACTATGGAAGAAATTACAGCGGTTGGATGCGATGGAACTATTGTGAACACTGGATCCAAAAACGGTATTGTATATCAGCTCGAAGCAGCCATTGGTAAGCCAGTACATTGGTTTATTTGTTTACTCCATCTAAATGAACTCCCACTTCGTCATTTAATGGCACATGTTGATGGAAAAACCAATGACCCAAAAGGCTTTTCTGGAGTACTGGGAAAAGCTCTTAAGAGCTGTGATAGTTTACCAATTCAAGGTTTTGAAAAGATAATGGTAGAACTTCCTCCGATAACTATAGAACATTTAAGCACGGATCAGAAATATCTGTATGAAATGTGTAAAGCAGTTTCTAATGGGAATGAAGCTTTAGAGCTTGCAAACCGACAGCCAGGAAGAATGTCTCATTCAAGGTGCCTTACAACAGCTAACAAGATTCTACGACTCTATGTAGCAGCAAGTTATTGGTTCTGGCTACGTAATATTTTACTTGCTATGTTAGCTGATAGCCGAAGCCATGTCCGGGAATTAGGCCTTAAAAGGATTCTGAAAAGCAGAGCGGATATACAAGGTAGGAAAATGAATGAATTCCGACAGTTTAAGATCCTAAAAATAAATTTTGATGCCGATGATTACATCGATCTAATAAAATGGGCTACATTTAAGATCACCGAACCACCTTTAACTAGAAAAATATCAGATGACGACTTACGCGCAATGGTTCAAAATGTTCCTGAAAATATAGAGCTATACAAAAATCCATCTCACACTCAAGCCGTCGAAAGATGTATTAAGCTGGTGACAGAAGCTTCAGCTTCAGTCGAGAGTCAAGAGATGGATTTATAAAAGCAAGAATCCCATCTCGAAAGCTGTTGACAAAATTTGAAACGAAGAAGGAAATTGCTTAGGCTTTAGAAAAATTATTCATCTTTTTTTATTTATTTGGTAAATTGAATTTTTGAACTTGAATTATTTCTTTATTTGATAAAAATGTTATTCTAGATTAAAAACGATTTGTAACCTCAACCCCACACCCAAAACATGAATTGAATAGAACACTTATTGGTATAATAGTGTAAGGTAAATTTAGAATTTTTTTCATCATCAATACAATTTTAATAATGTTTTAAATTATTATTTTGAGGGGATTAATTTGGAAAATGTATTTTTTTTCTAAAACATGTAATTTATTTTTTTGTTTTGCATTCAAAATGTAATCTTAAGATTTGTTCTTTTTTAAAATGTGATATAATACAAATTGTCTGTTTTAATAGTAAGGATTATACGATTGAAAGGGCATTTTTGTTAGCGAATAGAGGAACCTTAGGACATAATTTGTTTTTGCTAAAAACTTGTGGTATTGTTAAGAAAAAAACAAATTCAACTTTTAGTACCATAGGCATACGAAAATAAAAAAAAAGTTCAAATTCACTCCGGCCTAATATAATAGCCTTAGCGGTCTTACAACTAATGAAGTTTTTTTGAAATATGAGTAAAGGATATTGAAAATCTGCTAAATGCCTATTAAAAGAACCTGACGTCATAGATTGATTTTGGAGTCGGATTCGATATAACTTAATTATCACCTACAATATCATGTTGTTGATGTGTTATGAATGTGACTTTTTGAAAGAAACGTGAAAAATGATCAGTAAACAACAAACATATTTTTCAAACTGAAGAAGGGAAATTAAATTCAGGAATTTCGCTTTAAAATTTCTGGTCATTCTAGAAGTAATGAAATAAATCTTATAAGACACTATTTCTATGAAAGTGGTTTCATTTTTAAAGATTTTTCAATAAGAGGATTAATTTCTTATAACTTGTTGTTATGCTAAATTTTTGTTTTTATTAGAGCACAGTCGAACGTTTTGAAGGTAGAAAGGGCGGGTTTTAGAAAAGTGATATAGTTGTACATTGATTTTAAATTCTTGAACACTGCAATAACTGGAAAAGTCATTCCACATTCGCGTAGTACGGCTAACTAACGAATCTCTGTACGACTATTTCACTAGTTCAGAATCTTTTAAAATAACTTTAAAAAAGGGTCAGGCAAGAAGCTCTAAGACTATGTTTCAGTGAAGCAATTGAGATAATGATGTAATTGTCACTAATCATTTTAAAGACTTTTCTTTGAATAATGTGCAAGAATGTAAGTTTCAGGAGCTCCAGCCCAGAGATTCAGTTGTTCTTTAATTAATTAATTAATTCATCTAATAACCGAATGTTTTGTAAATTGAAGCCAGAAATAGAAAAACAGACAAATTTCTTGCATGTATCGTCTTAGAAAACCCAATTATCTAAGTTATTTTTGGCGGCATCGCCTATGTCACCGATCCACAAGAGGTGGTTGCTGATGCATTTGGAACTAAATAATAGTAACGAGGATGACATACGGGCCTCCGGAATTGTATTGGTTCCATAGAATCATAAAAGGGCTCAAGAAAAATTGATGACAAAAATGTTTTGTCGCAAAATAAAAGCAATTGCAACTTTTTAGTGATATGAAGAATCGAAACCATAAAGGTCGTTCGCTTGATTACAACTGAGAATATTCCTCTTGTAGACTGAAGCGTTGACTAAAACACAGGTTTGATTATACTACGTTAGGACTTTCAAATCAGACAATCCACAAACAACATAATTTTGCAAAATGATTTGTGTCCTCAGGGTTTTAAAGTTCAGTTAAGTAGGTTGAGAAAAGTAAGTGAAATTACACATTATGTTTTAATTTCGTTTGTCGGTTTTTTTCTAACGGATTTTGTTCTCTAAGTGTATCAAAGCTGCTAGCTATAGTATTCATTTATTTTTTAGACATTAAATCACAAAAAATGCATATTTTTACTGATATTAACACCTTAAGTTCATTTATCAGTTTCTGACTTAAGTCTTGATTGTCTAAAGTCAAACATTTCAATCCATATTTTAATAAAAAGTGATGAGCGTTAGAGTCCGTTTACATTTGGGGGCTCGAATGGCCTAAGAATGACAGAGTTAAAAAACTCTTTATCCTGACTTGCTTCTGTTTGTTGGAAATCTTCCGCTGGCGGTGTAATTTGACCTTCACATTACTAATTCGCAAAATGACTCTGGTGCATTGTGCTGAATGGATTGCGATTGTAGCCAAACCATTAACAAATTCGATATCCCTTAAATACTGCTGTGTCAATACCCTTAACCTAAAATTAAATTTAGCGGTGTTCCTTAAAGAATTTGCAAAAATACTCTCTCACCAATTTTCTATAAAAATCTTCTTACAGAAAAATTTCTCTGTGACCGATTGAATTCAAACAAAATTAAATAATTCCTACTTTGATCCCATAAAGATTAATATATGCATGAAAATCGAATTCAGACTGATTTGGCAATCAATCGAACCATCAAGATTTCTAAATTACCTATCTACAAAAAAAAAAAAAAGAATATAAAAATCCCTTAGCCATGGTCTCTCTTCAATCATTTACCATATTCATCATCTTTTTCATCCTGTAACTCTGTATACCTGCTATGCCTGTCTTTCCTTTTTGATTTTCTGATCGACATCACGGACGAGTCGAAAATCAAGATATGAAATGATTTCAATTTTGGCAATTTACCTTCTGCCCAATGAAATTTCCAGATAGATTCTTCTCCTTCGCTTCGCATGGACGAACAGCTGAAAGGACCTTTCCTATGTATACATCAGAAAATTCTTCCATTTATCTATTTTGTCTTTTTCTCACTTTCATTCCACCTCTCTGTCTCTTTCTCTTGCTCATTTTTAGTAATTTCAATCCAATTGTGATTTATTGATGAAGAGGTTTGCGCTTTAGTCCTTCTAGTCCTTCAATAAAGTGGTAAGAAAAAAAATCTCTAAGTCTCATAACCCATAACCCTATCTTCAAACGAAGAATGATGAAAGTCGTTTAAGACTTGTGTTTTAGGCACGTTTTGCGTAACTCAACAAGCATACCTTTCTCTAGATTTGATATAAAATGATCCACATTGGCTATCAGCTCACATTGACACAAGCTTGTCCTGAATTGAATCCTTCCGTGCCACGTTTGATATAAAGAAAAAAACACCGACTGCCCATTTAGAAAACTAAAACATCCCAAAAGAGTATCAACCAGTTGTATGGATGGAGCCGGTGTGTGCCACTTGATTTATGTTTGAATTTTAATGAAAGGATATCTGCCACTGCGGTGTTGCATCAGCGTCAGCATCAGTTGGGCCTGATTGAGTTTAGGGTGGGGTGGGGATTCCGAGTACGAGTATAGGTAATTCAAAACGAATTTCCAAAATGAGTATTTCATTTATGTTTCGGTTTCCATTTTTAGAGTAAGTCCTTTCTCTCCCTACGTCCTGATGGCAATGATTTGATGTCTGATGTTTGTACACATTACGAATTGCAATTCTTCGCCCTGATGCTGATACCTTTGGGTGGATTAAGGAGAATCTCATAAGGAGTCTGGAATTCCTTGCGACTGAAATGGGCAAAGAATGTTGGTATTGTGAGGTTGAGGAATTCTATTTCTCAATGGAACCGATGTGGGATATTTCAGACTTCCTTTTGGTGATGGGAAGGTACCTCCTATTGTTTGATGGGAATTTTGTGTGCTTCATTGAAGCTTTTGAAAAGAAGTTATGGTTTAGACTTTATTTTACTTGTTCTTTTATTTGAGGGAGGGAATTCCAAATCAAAGCATATATCTCCCAAATCGTGATTATATTGCACAATTATAGGGATAGGCGCAAAACATCGAAAATGCTTATTTTCACTTGGATTGGAAATCATATTCTTTCAGCAAAGACATAAACAATATTAAAATGTTTATCCTTAAAAATAAATAATACTTATGCTAAACTTCAAAAAACACCACAGCCCCCTTTACAAAAACCCGCATTACAAACATATTTATTAAAACAAAGGTGTTGCAAACATCATTCAAGTTGGTTAAAAAATAAAGATTTGAAACTTAAGTAACTCTTTTCAGTACATATTGTTAACCCTATAAATAGCCCCCCTTTCCGAAATAAAAAAAAAATTGTTTCTGGGGCTCCACAAAATCATTTTCTTAAATTGATTTATAATATTTCGAAAATCCAAAGTTTATTTTCCTGAGAAAAATGTAAATTTTTAATTTTATCGTGAAAAGATTGTTAAGAACCCATAGTTTCTTGAACTATTGAAAACAAACGCCATATTTGAGATCCAATTTTTTAGAATGAGTAAGTCATTCTTTGAAGTATTTTAAGTTTAAAATTGAACCGTTTGGTTTGAAATCTGACCAAGTTAGTTATTTACAAAAATACCTCCTTCTTGATAAAGTCTTAGAAAATGAGGGTATACTTTTTACAAGCTTTGCAATCGAATATTTCAAAATTGGGTATTATTTTCCTTTTAAGAGCTTCTATTGCTCGCATTGGGAAATTGGTTCAAATTTCTCTAATAAAATGTATGGCAGTAGTGTTCCCCTTTAATAGTTCTAAAAATAAGTCCGCGACATCATGTGTCTATCTTTTAAAGTTGGCTCACTGCAACCTTTTTTATGCTAACCAAATTTGTTTTAAAATAAAACATGCAAAAAAGCTACGGGCATAGCTACTCTTGAAAATTGTATCATAATTGTAACTGTTCAGAACATCTATGTTGGCAATTTTTCGTAATACAAAACTTACGTAACTACTATCAATTATCATCGATTCAAGAAAGACCACGCCCACCTTCAATCGCAGCACACGCCATCAGCATTACAAACAACATTATACTCGTAATAACTATTGCATTTGATCCTTGATTATTTTTTGTCGAATGTCCATCTCGCACATGAATGAGTGAATAAAACATGAAACCGTCTGCTTGAGTGCGGTTGAAATCCTAAAGTGTAAAATTCTTTACTCTTTTCCCTCAATCCTAAGGATTTTCATTTTATATCGATATAAAAGGACTATCGAGTTTGACAATGACCACAACGACGAAAATCGTCAAGAACTACAACGACTACGACGACGCATGGGACGATGGATAACCCAAAAGTAATGGCACTCAAAATGAACAACCATAATGTACACTTTTACTTCCTCCTTCCCTATCAACCAACATACTAACCGACCGAACGTCCGTTGTCGTTATCCGTTTCGATTTCAGTTTTCCTCTTTCGAACTTTTGAGTTGTGAAATCAGACGAAAATAATAAACCTTCATGCTTAAGGATATGTTTGCATGGTGTGTGTGTGTGTAGTTTCTGTTCTTTTCTGAAAAACCAGAACTAAGAGAATCACCTAACTGGAAGGAAAGTGTCGCAAGTCCGGAGTCTCCAGAGAGGTAGGTGTGTACCTTACCTACATAAAACATGAAAACGACTTGAAAATTCACATTCTAACCGCAATCGTCCATCCAATGCATGTACAACTACAGTACTCCAGTGTCCAAAGTCCTGTCCAGTGTCCAGTTCCACCAGAAGTATACCAATTCATCAACACACAAGTAGTTCAATGGAGCGGCATTTGCACTTGATTGGGTTTCTAGAGCAAAAGCAGAAGGACGAATTTATATTGGCATTTTCATTTTGAGCTGTGAGTGATTTAGAAGTCAAGACAGGACACTCCCATTTAAAAACCAACTAACCAACCAACCCAACCACCCACACTCTTTGTTCCCCTTTGGGTTTGCCCATAAAGAGAGGTCTCACAAATTATATAGGTTTTTATCATTGAATTGCAGAGAAAATGTGTCCGAAACAGGATTTATTCCTGACTGCCCTTAAAAATTCAGAACAAAAGAACAATATAAAAAGTAAGCAAAGTTTACCATTAGAAGTTTTTTTCGTTTGCTCTTGAATTCATTCAGCACGAAAAATGTGGAATGTGTGGTGGCCTCCAAACCTAACGCACAGTAGGACAACTTAATGGAATTCTTGTGCTATTTCACATTTAGAAGTTAAGATTGTAGAATTTCTACTTTCTTTCCAATTTAGGTTTGACAGCTTGTCAACCGACACTTTGACCAACCCTTTGACTCCTTTACACGGCAATGGAGTATGTAGACTCTAATTTTTGGACTATTCGGTAAAGCTCCTAAATCATCGACTTAAAATTTCGGTATAAAATTTGTGCAGAGCTTGTGCGTCGTGTACTTTATCACGATGAAAATGTTGAATTTATTGAATAAATTGACAATGACAGTTCGATACTAGTTAAAGGCGGCGTTTGCTTTCAATAGGTTAGGTAAAAATTACTTAAGACAAAAGTTATCTTTTGGCAGTATTAGTAAAATGCACCTTATAGTAAAAACTCATTCCTCCAAACATCATTAAACTTTGGAAAAAGATTCGTTAGTTTGTGAAGTTAAGTACAGACAATTTTGAGATCTTAGAATACATATTTGCAGGTCTGTCAGTAAAAAAAACATAGTTTCCAAATGTTGACTATAGCTTTGTGAACTTTCAATTTTATATTACTTTTTCAGAAGCTTTATTCATTGTCAGACGACGACTTTAGAAATTGTCGGATCTCGTTGCTTGAGACACCTAAAAATTGCTAAGCTCAAGGCTAAACCTGTAAAGACTCAATTTAAAGGTTTTTGGCCTTTTTTAGCTTTTAGGAGTCTGTTATTGGAAAAGCCATCCGAAGTGCAGTACATAATCATATGATTCACAAATACAACATCCGTAGAATCTGTGCAGATAACATGAAAAGTGCGATTTTGCTGCGGATTGAGATTGAGTTTTATTTGAGTAGCAACATTAAGTGTCAACTCCTTGAGCCTCGATGGAAGTATTCGTAGAGTAGTGGCATACAAAACACTTTTACATCACTTTATATATATCTTTAGATAAACGTTGTTATTTTATCAGAATTTTATTTTCAATTTATTTCAACTCAACTTTTTTTTGAATATTTTTGAACTGTCCCGCAAAATCTTATAGCAACTGCGAAGTACGACTACCTTTCAGAATAAAACTTAAAAAATATTTTGACCTGCGTTAAACAAAAGTTTTCGATAAGAAAATTATCTGGTTTTCAACGTTGGTTATAACATAATTTCGATCAATGAGGTCTAAACCTACGCGTCCTTCTAATCTTGTTTGTAATAAATTACAAGACTTAATGAAAATATAGTTTTGTTCTCGTAAAATGACTAGACTTAGTTCTTTTAGTATACGGAAATTGGCATAAGAAGTAATAATTTTGTATTATTTTGAAGAAAAAGCAAGTGTCACAAAATAAAACGCCTTCTGTCACACAAGAATATTTACACATAGTAAGACAGTACTTGACGAACGAATCCCTTTCCTTCATTTCTTATTTCAATTAGTTTCACTTTAAAAAATGGAATACACAACCAAAAATTAAAGATATGTTTGTATATTTGATATTTTCTTAACATATTCTCCTTAAAATTGTCGATTTTATAAAGTTAAAATTATTTGTGGTCTGAATTTTGATACGTTTCTCGTAAACGATCTTGATATATTTTCAATTGTTTAAACTTTTTAATTTGAAAACCCGACCACTGCGGATCGTTTTTTATGGAAATTTATTTCTGTTATGTACTCGTATATGTAATCTCAAAAAATACGTCTAATTTCAGACCACTGATAGATCCTAAAAAATTGTAAGATCTCACAACTATCCGTTCTTAGTGGTCTTATAATCAGGACAAAAAATTAAGCTTAAATTACATGCTTTGAAAATTCCAAATATGTTAAAGATCAGCGTTATAAATAATAAACGTGAATACGAGCATGTTCGTGAAAGTTGACTATTAAATCATGTTGCTAAAATATATAAGTTTGATATTTTAATATCGCATAAAGTTAACTATAACTCCCTTTATGTACAAATTCCTTATTGATTTTCTTTACAAGCTTTGCAAAGCTGATATTAAGTTTATTTTTATTATTAAAAACTAAACATAGAAAACATTGCACAACAAATATGAAACAGTCAAAACATATTATGGACAATTACCCAACTACAAAAATATAAGACAACAAAATATTCAAGATAAGATCTTTTGAAGTTTTCAAAGGAAGGCGGTTGTTCTATGTTTTAATTTTGTATTAAAATTTTAATTTTAAAACTATGTTTTTCTTCCTGTTTTTAGATGATTTCAACCCACTGTAGTAACCAATGACCATAACCATTACACTCATAAAGACACAATTTGAAATCACCCCCCTTGCTTATGATGAAAGTGTGGGGCGTGCAATTTCATAAGGACGTTAAATTTGTCGGGTCATTTGTAATTCTTGCCCAAAAGTGTATTATTATTGGGTGCTGCTGATTTTGATATTTTTTTCTGGGTTGAACATTTTTTATATTATTTAAGATTTTGATTTATTTATATAATATCGAGTTTATATTATTGTGTGCAATGAAAAAGATTGACTTTTTGAAACGTTTCCACTGACGGATGTTTGCTGTCGTTGATAAAAAGTAAGTGATGGTGCGTGACTTAGATTTTAGGCTATAAAATATCTTGGCTTAGCAGAAATGATTGTTGTTGTAATTGTTGGGAAGTTCTGATTAGTGAAGTAATACAGTGATTTGGGATCTTTAAAACTTAAATCCTAGTTGGGTTTTGGGTTTTTGCGTCTTGAAGTCTAAAACAACCGCAACCATGTCTTTGTTTTTAAATTACAATTTTATTTTTGGAGCTTTCTGAAGTAAGTGTGATGAAAAAGCGTTACGAATTGGCTACGGAAGCTAAGTGTTTCAATAGAACCATCTAGACGAAACCTCACCACAAACGGATAACTTCTAGTTTCAAATGAGGAAATGCTTACTACTTTTTTCAAACAGTGAAGAAAATTCTGGTTCCGAAGAAACAATCTCGCGAATACTCACCATTTTCTCCAGTAAAAAGAGATCATTACAGCTATCAAACGGATAGCAATTCCCAGCAACATCGATTGAGCAGCTGTATCCACTTATTAGAAGAGCTTATAGGCAACATAAACCTTTAATAAAAAGTGAAAACAACACAACACTACATTTTCGAAGCTCCAAAATGATGGTTCTTAATTTTCAAAAATATAATTTCGTTATACAAACATTTTTCGGCAATACCGAAAGCCCTATCACGGTTCCTCAAGACAACTTGTATCACCGCTTGTATACTATACCCCCAGGCAAAAACCAATATGATAACAAGCCTATATTACAAAGCTTACTTTTAGTCTTGATATTGCTGCTCTGATGTTGTTCACGATAGACTAAATTCTTTACAACTATTTCAGCAGTTAGACTTTAAGCAAGGGCAATACCATGTCTAAAGACTTGTATCACAGGTTTTTTTTTAAATTGTATTACCGTTCAACCAATTAATCTCGTTTCACGACATCGGGCGTATCAATATTCAAATTTCAAAAATATGTAGTTATTCACGTTCAAAAAAAATTAATGGTTTAATTTGAATTTTCAATGTTTAAATTACACAAATTTCACACGCTCCACTAGAATAAAATTCAGGTCCATACTAATTTATTTCCTTAACCTTAAAGATGCTTAAGGCTACACGATCATTCAACTTAAGAGTCTTAGGTTTCAATGAAAATAAGCGTACCTATGCCCATTTAAACGACACGCCGCCGCCGGCCGCCGCGACGACGCACAACCTTCCATAGGCTTATTTCCTTACTTGTTCTTGTTTATGTTTTTTGTTTATCTCGTTAAACAAATGAAAACATTCCGTTCAGACTCAGAACAACGCACAACCAAAAACACACAGTGCCGCATTGTAAACGTGAAAAACAGCTGTCAATAAATTTGGTTCCTAATTAAAGTTGAGTAAAGCATAATTGAATTATTTATTCAAATTAATTTCATATTCAAATTAAGTTAAGTTTATCGATGCATAAACATTGATATTGACCCTGAGTTACGCGAAGAAGATTAAACAAATTGAATTTGTTTTTAAAAATGACACAATATTTTTTTTATGAGATTGATTGTTGTCTCTTATCTGACAGGAGCCTCGTCAAATCCTAAACCAACTGTTGCATCACGATCCACCGATCCCCGACCATAAAAGTAAACTGACTGATATCCAACAAAATTCATTCAAACCTGCGCTTCTCGATTTAATCGGTGATCTCAATCTTTTAATTGAACCGATTGACCGTTTTTACTTCCGAAATAATATACCTATTTATATAAAAATAAAGCTCATAGCCAAGTTAATAGGTTTATCTGTAATTTATTCAGATATTTCTGTTAGTCGTCTCGCGAGTAAAGATTTCGATGGTCAATTTAATGATTATTATTATTTTTAGACTCCAAGTATCATCTTCTTTGAAGTGGACGTGAAGTCGGAGTGTGGAAGGCTTGCACTTGACTCGTGATCGTGATCGTGATAGTTGATGTTGTTAGGCATTCTTTGGAACATTTGAAATTTTTGTTGGTGACCATGAGGTATTGGAAATCGAAGCTGCGATCATATAAATATGTTGCGTAATTTTTGGTTAAGCATCATTCGATCGTTAGCTTCTGCCGCAAGCAGAAAATTTGGATTACGGCCTTACGAAATTCAGCTATAAGATGAAAATGGTAAACCCAAAGCTCTTTTTATCCTTGTATAACATTTTCTTTATTACGTTTTGTTTTTTCTATTTTTTTTTTCTAGAAACTTATAATTTTTGGATTAGCTTTTGTGGCATTTGCTGCTGGGGAACAATACCTTCCACCAAATGAAGAAGCTGTTGAGACTCAATACCTTCCACCATCAGCTGAGGCAGCAGTCGTACAACCTGATAACCAATATTTAACCCCTGTCCAAGAAGTAGTCCAGGACCAACCACAACCTGAAAACGAATATTTACCTCCAATTGCAGCTGTTGAGCCTATTGAACAAATAGCTGAAGATGGTTATCGTTATAAGACTGTGAAGCGTATTCGTTACCGAACTCGTCGTGATGTAAGCGAGCTTACGTCAGGACAGTATATACCTCCAAGTGTGGAAGACAGTTATGGACCTCCACCATCGGGACCTGTTGATGTTGTGCAGCAAAGCGCTGTGTTGGCCGATGATGGGTACCGTTACAAGACTGTCAAGCGTGTTCGTCACAGAAATCGTCGTGATGTCAATGAATTGGCTTCTGCTGAATACTTGCCTCCAGTTCAGCAAGATGATAGCTACTCATACCCAGCTCCTGCCGCAGTTGTAGAAGCATCGGCCCCAGTCGAAATCCCTGCTCCAGTAGAAATTGCTGCCCCAATTGAAGTCCCAGAGGAAGTTCAAGAATCTGCTGTATTAGCTGATGATGGATACAGGTACAAGACCGTTCGTCGCATCCGTTACAGGCACCGACGTGATGTCAGCGAATTGCCAACTGCTGAATACTTGCCTCCAGTGCAGCAAGATGATAGCTACTCATACCCAGCTCCTGCTGCAGTTGCAGAAGCAGCCCAAGTTGAAATCTCTGCTCCAGTTGAAATTGCCGCACCAGCTGAAGAATCTGCTGTATTAGCTGACGACGGTTACCGATACAAAACCGTCCGTCGCATCCGTTACAGGCACCGTCGTGATGTCAACGAATTGCCCACTGCTGAATACTTGCCTCCAGTGGAGCAAGATGACAGCTACTCATACCCAGCACCAGCTCCAGTTGTAGAAGAAGCTCCAATTGAAATTGCCGCACCAGCTGAAGAATCTGCTGTATTAGCTGACGACGGTTACCGATACAAAACCGTCCGTCGCATCCGTTACAGACACCGTCGTGATGTCAACGAATTGCCAACTGCTGAATACTTGCCTCCAGCTCAACAAGATGATAGCTACTCATACCCAGCTCCAGCTCCAGTTGAAATCCCTGCTCCAGTTGAAATTGCCGCACCAGCTGAAGAATCTGCTGTATTAGCTGATGACGGTTACCGATACAAGACCCTCCGTCGCATCCGTTACAGGCACCGTCGTGATGTCAGCGAATTACCAACTGCTGAATACTTGCCTCCAGTTCAGCAAGACGACAGCTATTCATACCCAGCTCCAATCGAAGTATCAGCTCCTATTGCAATTTCCGCTCCAATTCCAATCCAGCAAAGTGCTGAACTAGCTGACGATGGCTATCGTTATAAGACTGTGAAGAAGTACAAAATCAAACGTCATTGATCCATCATCCAAAATTTTAGGAACCTGCATCGAAACAATACATAAAAGTCATTATTAGAAATAAAAAAAAATATATAGTAATTTAAAAAACAAATATTTTCTGAAATGTGCTATTTTCTGGGGACCTACCCTAAAGAGTTGTTATTTCCCTAAGCTACCCTTGCCACATACGCATTCCTCTTGACCGAAAACATCGATTGTAGTTTAACCTTATCGTCTATTCAAGATGTAACCTTCATATTTCTTTAAGTTATCTCTAATTTTCGGATTATCGTATTCTCAATATTGACATCCAACACAAATCAAACCCGATAAAATCGCAGTAAAAGACAAACAAAAAATGCCAAAAAGCATCTTTGATTCTCCTTTTTTAACTTCCTCTCATCACATCAACTTCAAGAACGAACGATATAACAACAACTACAAAAAATATCTCTGCTCCTTAAAAAAAGAAGACACATGCACAATCAAATAGAAATAAGATGACAGCAAGAACAACCTTACATGTTGTCTTACACCAAAAGGAATATTCATAAACCTAAACCGCTTTGATCCTTTTAAGCTTGCAATTTAACATACCCCCACCTTAGCGATATTGTCACTGCCAACGAAATCCATATCCACCACCTATATTCTCTCATCAACTCGCACATCTCCATCAGGATCACGAATATGAACATCAAATTGAATTCACTCTTGAGCTTAGAGTAGAAAAATCACACAGACAAACCGAAAGACGAAAGTGTCCTTTGTCCTGTTTTTATGCTCGAATATCCAACCAAGGATATACGGCAACTACGTTGACGATAAAATCATTATCTTGAACACATGTGTTGTATTGTGTTGCATTGTCCGGTCTGGTCCGGTCTAGGTACCCAAAAGCAAAAAAAAAAAACCAGTGGTTTTTGGAGACCGCAAAAAATCCTTGCCTAAGAAAAATATATGTACATTTTCTATATTTTGAGAGACTCTATTATCCTTGGTAGATGATGGTTTACCTAAACCTAGAAGACGAACGAAAAAAAATAAACCATTGACCTATAGTCATACGGGATATCCTTAAGGGCATCGCCATATAATAAAGATGTGTCAAATGTAAGAAGAATAAAGAAAATTGTATTGTCCGAGTTTCGTTTAGGAATCGATCCAAATATTTTTACTATTACCTACGAAACACAATATAAGAGTAGGGCCGAACCTGATAGTCAAAGTAATTTTAGGGCCCGCTTGAGAGTTGTGGCAATACATAATATTGAATAGTCACAAAAGTGGTTCTAGTCTAATGATTCAATAATAATGGCAACACACTTTGGTCGTCCACACCGAATTTGCAATCAAAATCAAATGTGCTTCGAATATCCCCTATGTGCCACTGCCCAAAATCGATGTAGCATTGATTCACACGATGATATCTGACTAATACAACTCTCTTACTTTTAGTTTATTTACTCACACACTCTTTTGTTGTGTTAATTCAGAGCAATAGAGAGAGAGATGCAAAAATGCAAAACAAATACAAAAGACGCTATCAAAATCTTTTGGTTTTACACCAGGCGATCATGCTGACAAAGCAGGTACATATGTACATTGCTTCGAGTTTTTTTATTTTTCTACTCGCAAACTTAATTCGACTAACCTCCGCCCTTTTCTAACTAACAAACTTTCTTATTCCCTTCCAAGCTGAACAGCGATGAGTGAGTGAGAATAGGTCTCAAGGTTTTACTCCGAGTTTAAATATCTTGCACTAGGCGAACAGACTTTTTAGACAGGTGACTGTTCTATTAGATTTTCCTTCTGTTTCCACTCTTTCTCATATTTTATATTTTCTTTTAAGAAGTGGGACGGAGGTTCTTGGATTATTGCGTTGTTTAACTATCCAAAGTTAAGCAAAGCACTCTTCTTAGTTAATTTCCCCAGAAGGAAGAAAGAAAAACGGAATACCAAGAAGCCATACAAAATTCTTCATGATTCACTAGGCGATCATGCTAAAGAGAAGGTAGTTTATTGTTTTTACTTCTGTTATTGCTCTTCTTCCTTTGTTTTCTCAATAATTTACAATGTTCAAAACTCTGCTTTCTATAGAAAAAAATAGGGGCTGGCATGCGACCTTTACTGATAACTTCCCATCTGTACCTGTCTATCGATTTTTCTAAAGCTTTAACAAAAATTTATAACATATTTTGTGTGAGATGATAAAATTTTAAGTCATACTCATAATAATTGAGTCGAAAATATTTCTGAACAGTTTTATGAAGGTTTTCGTGTTTTGTAATAAAAAGTTGTCAATTGAATTTCTCTAAACAAAATAACTAAAATTTAACAACAAAAATGTATGTAATGATAAAATATGTTTGATTCTAATATCTGCTTTTGTTTTTAGCCGAAAATAAATTTCTATCAATTTTAGCAGAATATTTTAAAAGTATAAATATTTCTTATGAAAATACAGATTAGATTTTTTCAAGAACCATTACTTAAATTATTAACAAAATTACACTTATTTGGTATCACCTCAAACTAAAAATAAATAAATTGGGTGGCTCGACAGTCCGTTCGAGAACTAGGGCCTAGTGACTGACAACTCTCAACCATTCCTGTGTGCGATTAATGTTGTCAGGAATGGAGGGGACCTACAGTTTATATGCCGAATCCGAACGGCTTATTTGAGAAATCACTTTTTCATGACAAGAGTTACTGTTGGAGAATTTGTCAGTTCCTCGCAAGAGGCAGTACCCGTGACTTTAGGTGAGATAGGAAGGGATCGAACCCAAGACCTGCCGCATGACAGTCCAACGCACTAATCATCATGCCACGGGTATACTACTACACGTCAAGTTACGAAATGAAATTTAATCGCTAGCGTAATTGATTCGTAAGATATTTGGGGTCAACCAAAATCTACACATTTCTAAAATTGCTATAAAAAATAAAAAACAACCACTTCATTTTTGCAAGTCTTTTCTACATCTTCGGATATTATTATTTGTAAAACAAAAACTATTTGAATTTGAGATCACTACTGGTTCCTGAGATATGGACGATGAAAAATGGCATCACGAACGTACGGATGTATGAAAGAACAAACGTACTTATATATTGACATCTCTGTAAAAATCTTTGATTCATGTTCAGTACCGATTACAGTTCCTTCCTATGGAAAGTTAAAAATCTGGAGCCTTTGGTGCTTGCACCTTTACTCACCTATGCAAACCGCCCCTGTATGAAATTGGTCAACCAGAGTACTTGTTTATGTTAAAAAGGACATCAAACAGCGTGTGTTTCTTCTCTCTTGTCCATTTGGGTTAATGTAATAAAGTTGATTTTTATAGACACATTAGGGGCCTTTATTCAGGAACGCACATCAGAATAAAAAAACATGTACAAGTATACCACAATATCCAAAAGGAAACAAAAAAAGCCCAGAAACATAAAGTGAACATTGTCCTTTATTGAATCGACACACACGACAAAGGATTTTCCTCAAGAAGGATTTAAGATTTTTTTTGTTGCCTTGCTCCTTCGAGTGCTTCCTTTTGGGTAAACTAGAAAGCATATACTTATAGCGCTTTAATAAACCAACCTTTTCTATGACATGAGCATGATTATATTGATTGAGAGTTGGAGATTTTTACATTTTTTTTTTATTTTCTCTTGCAGGCCAGGGACATTTGAGTGGATGACAAGAAAAGGACGTAACCAACAAACGCAACAGTGCAAAACCAAAGCCCACTGGCCTTCTGTCCTGCCTGCTGTTGTGATGGTGGGGTTAATTTAAAACGAAATATTAAATTGAACGGGGTTTATCAGATTAAATTCGAAGAACCTATTTTCTAAATAATGGGGCGATTCTAAATCATATAAATATGAGTCAGAATAAGATGAAGGAGAAAGAAGGACACAGCCTTAAACTTACAACATGCATACAGTACCTAAGTGGATGGACATTGAACACTGAGACTGAGGGTCTTCTTTCATAATGTATGTTACATGCATACATTATGTTGGTATATGCGGAAGGATAAGTTTTATTATCCTCTTGGATAAATTCGATTATGAATAATAATAAATGGAATTTTATTTTATCAACTGAAATCATGGCTATAAGGAAGAAGTTTTAAAGGGGGACTCATTTTTTTCTTTTTGTTATAGAACATTTAACCGTAATTCATTTTTAAGGTCCATTAGATCATATTTTCCCTATCCCCTATGCAAGCATTTTATTATATATTTCTTCGTAAGTCATTCTTTTAGCTATCTTTATACTTTTTTGATGCCTTTGGATTTTCAGGTTTAAGAACTGATTTTTGTAAAGTACATAGGGCAAGTTAATATGGATTTTGGATAATTGGACGCTGAAGTGAGTTCTGAAAACTATAT
Source organism: Eupeodes corollae (assembly GCF_945859685.1). Classification (NCBI taxonomy): domain Eukaryota; kingdom Metazoa; phylum Arthropoda; class Insecta; order Diptera; family Syrphidae; genus Eupeodes; species Eupeodes corollae. The sequence continues at coordinate 208,090,998 of NC_079147.1, read as the reverse complement.
AACTCAAACTATGCATTTGAAATAATCCAAAACTTTTGTTTTCTCCTTAAAGCCCAGCTGTGAAGCAGAACTAATCAGAAATTTGGAGTGGAAGTACTGTTTACTTAAAGGTAGATAAGCCTTACATGTAAGTATTTCTAAAGTGTTAATAGGAATATATACATACAAAAAAAAAACAAATATTTATTCAAAAATGACATTTGACTCCTCAAAGTCGTGAATTAGAACATTTAATAATGAAATATTCGGTAAAATAATGAACAGTAAAGATAAATCAAAGAAACTCATCAGATAAAATAACATAACGAATACCTTCAATTGAAAGAAAAAATTTCCGGTGAAATCACGAAAATCACTTAACTTATCACTGATGGAAGAAAAGCACAGAATTTGCACTCGCATCCCAGGAAAATTAATAGGATGATAAAACAATAACTATAAAATTCCAACTAAGCACTCAAAATTACGGAAAAAACTACACACACAATTTTCAAAAATTGTAGAATTGTTTACGAAAAGTATACAAAAATACAGTGAAGCATTACGATATAAAAAAATGGGTATACTCTGAATTCTTGAAAACCATAGTCAAAGCAAAAATCGAGGATCCAAAACCTAGACCAAAAAAACATCATGTTCGTCGATTTATATTTCTCAACACCCTAACAAAATATTCATAATAATATTTCGCGTGAGATAAATAATTTGAAGTCAATATCTTTTATTATTCTTCTAATATTTGAGTCCTGTTTTGTTAAAAAGTTGTCAGTTGAATTTTTCAAAAATATTAACAAAATTTTCTTAGGATGAAAATAGTTTAATTTCAAGAATTATTTTTGTTAACGTGATATTTTAGTCCAAAACCAATGGTTGACAATTTTAGTAGCATTTCTTGAAACCTGTTATTTCTTATATAAACAAATATTTTTCTTAAATTTTAGAACTGAATGTAATCATTTTGAAGTCAATACCTTCCATTTATTCACGAGATATCGGGAATCAAATATCAATGTTTACAATTTGTGCCTGCTGGATTAAAAAAAAATTGATTTAATAACCAAAGCAATATTAGACTTAGTTTGGAGATAAAAGGTTTAATTTTTTGAAAATCAATTTTTGCAAACTTTTAGTAATTTTTTTTTTAAGACTGCAATTTTTGGTAAAAAAAATTGTCCATTTTATTTCCACTGAATGTTAGGTTAGGTTAGGTTGAAGTTGCTGTCCAAGATGGAAATGGACATTGTGATACCACATGAATATTGAGGCTTCCTCCTAAGCTCAATGGAATCAGTTTGAGTCCCTTGCGAAACGTGAGAGGCTGATTATGTTAAAGAAGAATTCTCCAAGGTAATTCTTGCGTTTTTGAGCCAGATCTTCTTCTGCTTCTTTTGTTTTTGAACCATCTGTATAAAAATGGATTGACCCAACTTCCAGGAATATCCTATCCTCAGAGAAAGATCTGGGAGGTATAGAAATCTGGAAATTTCTGTCGAATTGCAGTTGGGGGATGGTGTAGTCTGTGTGCTTTGGAATTGATTCTTAATACCTAAGAATTACGGAGTGTCCAATGTTGTTGTAAGTCCACTGCGACGAAGCTTTGAGACAAATAGCAGAGCTTGCAGCTATTTGTTTGCTAAATATGTCAAGAGTTGTTAGGTAGAGTAAGGTGTCTAGTCTCGCAGATGGGGTTGTGCGAAGCGATCCGCTTATACATATGCTAGCTGAACGTTGCTTTTTATTTAATTTGTCGCAGTTTATAAATTTTTTCTAAAGCAGTCCACCATACTGCCACACCGTACATTAAAATCGGTCTAATTTTATGTGTAAAGCCAATGCGTGATTCTGGGTTGTAAGCTCCAATAGCTTTTTTTCAAGAAAAGAGAGTTACAGAAGATTTTTTGACTCTTTCCTGTACGTTGCGTTTCCAATTTAGTTTTTTGTCTAAGACAAGACCTAGGTATTTAGCCTCGTCTGAGAATTTTAATTGGATTCCTTTAATATAGGGGGGGTTGACAAATTAAATTTTGTATATCCTCGAAAATAAGGCCAGATCGGTTTTGTGTGCGTTTACCCCCAGTCCACACCGATCAGCCCAAAGTATTAGTCTGTCTAACTTATTTTGTAAGAGTTCTTTTAAGGTGCTTTCTGACACTGCTACAGCAACGTCGTCCGCATGGGCTATCACTCTGAAACCCTCCGCCTCCAGACTATTTAAGATTTCATTCACCACTAGGTTCCACAGGATAGGGCATAGAACACCACCTTTCGGTGTCCCTCTACTAACAAATCGTCTAACAGAAGAGTTGCCCAGTTTTGAGTTGACAATTCTGCTAGTCAGCATTAAATGAATCAACTCCCTAAGCGAACTGTCTACATTTAGAGATGTGTCCACGTTGTTAAAGGCACCTTCGATGTCATGGAAAGTGAACTCTTTATGATGGAGGGAATATTCAATTGTGCGTACTTAGGTGTGTAACGCCGTTTTACCTTTACAGTAAGCAAGTTGAGACGAAGACAGAAGTCTTGTATCAATACTTGCCCCTAAATGGATATCAATCAATCTTTCCAAGGTCTTAAGAAGGAATGATGATAGACTTGAAGGTCGTAGATCTTTAGGATTGGATTGCGAGCATTTACCTGTTTTGGTTATAAAAACAACTTTAACTTCTCTCCACTTAATGTTGAAAACAATACTTTTTTTACAAAATGAAATCAAGTTGAAGCTAATATCATAAATTGTTGAAAATTTATTTAAGTCGACATTCCATTTTTACCAACTTTTAGTAGTTTTTTAGGGTTTTTATTTTGTTTGTAAAAAAAAACTGTCAATTCGTTTTTCTTGTAAAATATTTGAGGTGACCAAAAAAGCATCCCGATTGTGCAAACGTATTGAACGTACGAACAATATGGTATAAGTGTTTCGAAAAATAATGAATTCACTCTCCTCATAGACACCATGTGAACTACACATTTAAAAATAGAAATGTGTGAGACAAAACTACCAATAAAAAAAAGATAGACCGAGACCAAGACAAGACATGACAGGACTCACTTTTACGAGACCAGGACCGATATCGAGACTAGTAAATAAAAAAAAATTGGGTGGCGCGACAGTCCGTTGAGAACCAAGGCCTAGTGACTTACAACTCTCAACCATTCCTGTGTGCGAGTAATGTTGTCAGGAATGGAGGGGACCTACAGTTTATATGCCGACTCCGAACGGCTAATTTTGAGAAAGCAATTTTTCATGACAATAGTTACTCTTGGAGAATTTGTCAATTCCTCGCAAGAGGCAGTACCCGTGAAAAGACTTTAGATGGCATAGGCAGGGATCGAACCCAAGACCTCTAGCATGACAGTCCAACGCACTAACCATCATGCCACGGGTACCACGATATCGAGACTAGACTGAGTTTAAAAAGACTGAGACGAGGTTGGAAAAGTGCCATAGGGTGTCGTTTAGTTTGCAAGCCATATTAAGTACGAGCCAGGGAAAAAATTAATACTTAAAGTATTCAAAACTTAATCTATTTTTTCTAGATTTTTCATTACCTCAACGTTATTTTGAAAATTAATATAACTTTTTAATTTAATTTTATAAATTCTCTTTTTGCTATGCCAAAAATCAAATTTTTTTTCAATTTTTCGTGAATAGTCAAAAATTGAAGAATGGTTCCTCAAAATCTAGGCACATGCTCTTTTCTAAGCATAGACGACTTAAGGTTTAAGTAGGAAGGCCTTATGTTAATTGAAATGTGTAGCTAAAAAATAAATGCATTTTAAACGTCCCATAGGAAGTCATTGTTATCGGTCCGATTTGTCGAATTGAAAATGTTGACATTTCTTGAGTCCCTAGTCTAGATCCAAGATTTTTAGATAGGTGCCTATGTGCAAGTGTGGACGTAAATTCGTGCGGTATTCCATTTGTCTTTGTCTATATCTCAAGAACCAGTAGAGATATCGACTTCAAATTCATATGACTTCCAGAATAATTTCAAGAATAACATTTTTGACATTTGAGATAAATCGAAGCAACAGTGTTAAATAAAAAAAAGAACCTACAGAAAAGTACTATACTAAAAGTTGGTAAAAATTGACTTCGACTTGAATATCTTTAAAACATTTAAAGATATTGGCTTCAAACAAATTGTATCTTAAACACAAATTATTTTCAACATTTTTTAAATTTTTAAAAGAATCTAACTCACAGTTTTTTAATAACAAATAACAGTCTTTTAAATTCATAAAAACTGATTTCGATTCGAATACTTCTACTAAAAATGTCAAAAACTAAATTGTTGTACGAAAATTCAATTTACAATTTTTTTACAAAACACGAAAACCGATAAAAACTAAAACAAAAAAGATAAAAATGATTTTGACTTAAGTAGTTTGAGAACATGGAAAAATACAAGATAAGACCAAACTAATTTGGCCTTATCTTAGCGCCAGGTGCTCAAAACAATTAATCTCTCTGAGAAGATTGCACATTAGCTACGTTATAGGATGTCCTGTCTTGCCACTGCTTAATAGGAAGGCATGCTATTCGACTTGGAGCCCCTGCAAATGATTTTTGTAGGAGTTGCATGGACGGAGAGGAGGAGGAGGAGACAATCTCTCATCTTCTGTGCACATGTCCTGCTTTATAACAAAGACGTAGAATCCACCTTGGAGACAACGATACCAGCGATCTAAAAAATGCTGACATTATTTGTCTCCGACGCTTCATTCGGAGCTCCAATTGGTTCGACGAGTTAAGCTGATCAACTGATCCATGTGGTATCACAACGGACCATACTTTGGTCTAAGTGTGTTGGACTTCCCAATAAACAGCCACTTTAACCTTACCTAACCTAACCTTAGAGAAATTTACGACGGGCACAAATGGAAGTTGTCACTGTGCTTCCGAGCATTTTTTTTTTAATTTAGTAAGGTGGAAACTAAATGAGGCCGGCGTGGCATATATTTATAATAAAAAAAAAAACTATTTAATGCCTTCACTCTTCTTTGTACTTTTGTGTGCTTTATTTGTTATAAAATTAAATTTTTTTTCGAGATTTTACCATTCAAGATTAGTCATAACTTGCAACATATCGGACATATTTGGCAAGTTTTGCATTCGCAAAAATTAAAAACTCGACATTTTATTCAAACTTAACATTAGTATGGGTGAATAGTCGAAAAAACTGGGTCCTTCGATTTGTCCTTCCGTCTGTTTGTTTATCCTTTCTCCTATAGATCGATTGATCCAGAAGGGTTCGAAGGTTTTATTTTAAGGTTTACTCAGAACTAATAAGCCAATTTCAATGAGAAAAGCTCTTATTCTGTCTTAATAATATTTGTATTTACATATACAAAATTTATTAAAAAAAAACTCTCTACAACGATTTAAGAAAAAATCGGCGTATAGGTTTTTTTTTATTAAATCAAATGGCATTTATATTTGTGAACACAAACTTATTTTGCATTTTTAAATCTCATATTGGTGATATTTTAAAACAAATTCTTTGGATACAGGAGGCAGTTCGTGAGGTCTAGTCTTTCATTTTGTTTTATTCTAGATTTAAAAAAGTATTTTTGGGCCATTCAAGATTTTTTTCGTTCGGTATCCCAAAAAAACTCTCTTAGATAAAAATTTAATCAAAAAATATTCCGATCTACATCCTTAACCAAAAATGTGTGTTTCCATTTTTTAAACTGTAATCCGAAGATAGAAATATAATAATACATTTCCAAAAACTGCATTGCAGCTTCAAGTAGGTATCCCAAAATCGTATTTCCCAATTTGATGCTCCCTTCAACAAGACTTCAAACTCATACATGATTTGTTCATCTCTACTCATCGTCATGGTCGTATTTTTATACATCGCATCGTTTAACACAAAAGCTTATTCACGACACTCGCACGCTGTCCATCTTCTTTGGTTATCTATGCAGGCTTTTGCTACTTCAATACTTCGCACGTAGCCAGCCATTAAGCAGTATCAATCATCGTTAAGCGCATCTGCTCTATTTCAGCCCCTGCCCTCCCTCTAGCTGAGATATATGCAGCGGGCAACTCCTTCCGCATACATAATACTCTTCAACACATATATTTGAACCTTCATCGAATTCCGCATCACTGATATCCTGTGTCCGTTTCGTTTCGCTTTCGTTTTCCAGATTATATGACAGTGTGCTCGGCTCCGCTATCCGCTCGTCTGTCGTAGTCGTTGTCATTGTCGTTGATACTTCCGAAAGAGACAAACTGTAGCAGCTTCGGATTGACCTCGTTTCAGAGTACCCGCACAGATTCTGGTAATGGTGGAGACAATTTCCAAATCGAAACAGCGATTTGTCAGCATCCTTTCGATATGACATGGTCCAGCATCCGGTTTTTGGCCATTATAGCATTTGTATGTAGCTGTATTTATATGCACTATGCACTATCGGTTACACCCATGTTGCATACAGAAAAATGTGCAGCAGCTTTAGTGAAATCGTGTATATAAAGGAGGAAATCGTCGTCGTAGTCGTCATCGTAAGGATGTTCCAGTGCTCTCAGCTCTCACATCCGAGAAAGTACCTAATACCATCATTGGAATTCGAAATGCTTAAGGTCCTTTTTGCTCTTAGCCAAAAAGTCAAACCACTTAACATTCCGCAACTTGACTCAATTTTCAATGAAACGATTTCCAATGGGCCAAACGAAAGACATGGATGTTCCATGTTCCATGCCAATGACGACGAATGCTACGATGATGACGGGAGAAGATATGACCATACATACATAGATGGCCAATAGATAGCTTTTCTATACATCTGTATTCATCCTATATACGGTGCGGAATTTGGTTAGCAATGCTTACTTAAGCCCTCAAGACTCCACTATGCCAAAAGAGCTAAGCCAGTATGTGGTTGCTGTGCTGCTACTACTTGGGCTGTTGCTTTAGCTATACCGTATACCCAGGTCCAGGATGGGCGATGACGTTCTTATGGACATGGACTAAATTCGATTGCAAATGATTCCGAATAAAGTCAATTTGGATGTGGGTTGCGGTAAAGTGGTGGATGGTGACTGTACAGTATAGTTTATAGGTTTTCAGATGGCACAGGCACACATTTTCACCGATATACCGAAATACCAAGCAGATATGAGGATGTTTTTCTTCTTCCATATATTCTTCCTGATGATAGTGTTTTCGGTTATTTAGACTCCTTTGGGAAAATTTGCGGAAAATCCAAACAGGAAATTTTACTTTGATCGAATAGACGTAGGTAGCCGGGCGTATGTTGGTTATATGATATGAATCTTTGGACTTGGCCACAGAAAATGCCGAACGGATTTTTGGATTTACTTTCTATTTTTTTTTCCTTTTGGTCCTGTTTCCGTTGAAATTGATTTCGATTCGGAAGTAGATATGTATAGGATGTGACGAATCAGGATATTTGCATGAAACAACTTCTTCAGTTGGTCACTTTTCTTCGGTTCAGAATTGGATTTCGTATTATCAGGACTGAATTCGTTACCGCCTACTGGAAAAATGCAAAGCAAATACCTGAGAGTACACATACAGACCATGTGCATCGGTTGCGTAAAGATATTTGCTTTATGAAGTCGTCTTGATTTTAGGGCGATCATGAAGACATAATGGAGTAAGAGATTTTGCAAGTACTTTGTCTGTTCTTTCCTTTAGAAGTACGTTTAAATAATGTTTGGCAAGATTTTATTTTCTATCCGATGGAAAAGCACTCGGTAAGAATGCTTGCAGAGTAGTGCAGGATTTTTCACCTCACCACACCAAAATCTCCAAATATTCAGGACCATTTTGTCAAAAATTCACAAAATTGTTTTCTTTTTTAATTTATAATTGAGTAAGTGTAGACACAGTTGTAATACTTTAAGACAGCTTTTAGAAACCTCATGAAGGTTTGTTCTTCTAAATAGCTGAACATTCATTTCTGAGTCGTATGACTTTATAGATGAAGATTGTACATTACACTTCTGTAACCATTTCCATTTGAAGGTAAAGATGTAGAACGCTCTTTCTTATATACCAGGGATTATTTGTTTTTTACGAAAGGCTTTGTTTGGAATATTTGGACGTGTAAGGCATTTGAACAAGTTGTTTGTGAAAGCGTAGCATATTTTAGTAAAAATATCATTTGCGAACAGCAACAGGGTTTTGTGACTCCTCACATTCTCAAACATATGTTTACACGCATTAGAACAAGGGTATGAAGTTGACTGTGTATACACTGACTTTTCTAAAGCTTTTGACCAACTTAGTCACTTAGAATTATTTTATTTAAACTTAAGGCTCTTGGTTTTCCACCATTTTTTTTAGCTTGGATTAAGTCATACCTTGAAAATAGATCCTACGATTTAAAATTTAGAAATTGTCATTCTGAACCTTTTGTTGCTTAATCTGGTGTTCCCCAGGGAAGCCATCTTGGCCCTTTTTTGTTCATCCTGTCTATTAACGATGTATCGTCATGTCTACGCTCAAGTGAACTTCTCATTTTTGCTGACGATATGAAGATTTTCAAAATAATAAAGTCCAACCATGATCGTATTCTTTTACAAGCCGACATTGATAGTTTCACATTTTGGTGTGGGGAAAATAGCCTTTTACTCAACCCTTTAAAATGCCCGACTATAACTTTCACTAAAAAACTAATCAGTAACGTGTTTGACTACTGTTTATCACAGCAAAAACTCTGTAGTGTCTTCACATTTAAAGATTTAGGTGTACATTTTTGTTCCAACTTTGAGTTTACACATCACATTAATTTTATTGTTAATAAGGCAAGTTCTATGCTTGGTTTTATAAAACGCTGGGCAAAGGAGTTCAATAATCCTTATGTTACCCTTTCTTTGTATAATTGCCATGTTCGTCCTCATCTTTAATATGCTTCGCAGGTATGGACTCCCTATTACAAAATTCATAGAAAACGTATTGAATCAATTCAACATAATTTCATTCGCTTTGCTCTAAAAGGTCTTCCTTGGGAAGATCTCTATGATCTGCCTCCCTATGAACATCGTATTCTACTTCTTCAAATGCAATCTCTCCATCGAAGGCGTGTTAATAATGACTTAGTATTTTTTCAACAACTCTTAATGATGAAATTGATGCACCTTATTTACTTTCTTGTGTACATTTGAATTACCTGGGCGGAATTCATCACCTGCGCACATTTGATTTTATACATATTGACTTTTATAGAACTAACTATATCAAGAATGAAGCTTTCAGTCGAATGAGCATTTTATATAACTTAAACTGTTCATAGATAGATTGAAATTTAAATGAGGTGGGATTAAAATCATTGTTTAGAACCAGTGCTCCACTATCGTGAACGTTCTCATTTTATTTTTTGTTCTGTAATAGTTAAATGCTAATTTTGTTTTGTATTTTGTGCGTGTGTTAGGCTATAATTGTATTATTTTTTACTAACAACTAACACATGCACTTATGACGAGCCTCTGCCTCTGATTGTAGTTTGACGCTTGCTATAAGCTTACTACTTTCTAAAATTCTGAAGTGTAAAAAAAATGTCTTTTTCTTTTAAATCCCAAAGTTTAATGCCATTTTTCCAAAAGGGTCTTAATACTTGCTGAGTTACGAGTATGTACTTCAATTTTAATTCTTCTCTTTCTTTTTTGATGTTCTCTTGGCGTTGCATCAAATTCAAAAGTCTTTCTAAAGTTTTGGTAGTATTTGAGTAAGGTACTTTTGTACGGTATAGTTCGTCTTGATAGTGTTGATATGGGCTGAAATATCCCATGTATATAAAAGAAACAAGGTTGGTCATAAGGCACTTTCTTAAGGAACACCAGTGTTAGCATATGATTTCAGTATTTTGTAGTACTGCTTGGGATGATCCTTATGCCGTTTTGCTTAAGTCCCAAGCTAAACCTTGTCAAATGATTGGTCTTCCACCCCATTGGATGTACAAGGTCTATCGTGGGATGTATATTTCAAAATCCAATCTTTTTTTTCCGAATTAGTAATATTTCTTTTGATATTTAGCTGACCAGGTTTGAAAGCGTTTTTTCGAAACCTTAATTATTAAGGTGGCGCAAGAGTCCGTGGAGAACTAGAGCCTAGCAACTTACAACTGTCAACCATGGATGGATCTCTAGCATTAGAGTCATACGTACTAACCATCATGCAACGGGTACTACGGTGTCTTACCTTGTTTGTAAGGCAGGCGTTTATTATAAGGGTATTGAGAGCATTTCTTTAAAAACCTGAGCAGTAATAAGATCGTACATTGGTGAGTTTTTATTACAAAACTTCCATTATGTCGATATTTGCTTCTTAATTCTTTTGAAAGTGGCAAAAGGAATTTCACATTATGTGTAAAACACATGTCATGACACAACACATGCTGACCGATGGCATCTATTATGGTGTCTTTGAAGATCCCGTTGGTTTAAGGCTTAGAACCACTACTTAAGCCCCACAACAATATAACCATGTCATGAAACCACTCGTTCAGAATATGAATTGTATCTTGCACTGTGTGGAACGTAGCAACATCGTGTCTTCGGTGTCCATGGCATCCAATTCATCATCATTTTGGAAGACGTGCTGACCGATAACGTCTGCAACACAAAATTCAAACCAAACAGTAACATTTTTTGGTTGCATTGGCACCTCATGAATCTACAGTGGGTTGGTATCGTCTCAAATCATCCAACTGATCCAAATCCAAAATCCAATATGCGAGCACACGATGCTGGGTATCAGCGAATTGGTCAGTGGAATTTTGTATGGATGCAAACCCTAAACACGGCGCAAAACTTGAGATGTTTTAGTCTGCGACAGCCCAAGTTCTTCTAAGCGATGCGAAATTTATTGCCTTGGAATTTGCTGAAAACTTCCATGAACAGTGGCTTGGCGATGTTTTCTGCAAATCTTGCGTTTTATTGGCGTCCTTATCATTGAATAGTCGATATAGAAGGCTGACCATGCACCCGCTAAAAAAGGCGCCATACAATCATCGTTACTACTAGAGAGTTTTATCATTTGCATGCTTTAATTACGATTTGCCTTTAGTGATTGATTTAAAGAACATATTTTGACAGAAAGTAAAAGAATTGATATGGCTGCCATACCCTGTCAAAATCAATTCGTCCCTATAGGAAAACATACTTTTTAATAAGAAGAACGTCCTCACTTAATTTACAATAATTTTTTGCAAATGCAATAAATCAAACGAACAATTTTTCAATTTCTTGTGACTCTCTTCGATGTAGAATTTTCAAAAACACGCTATGTTGGCCATTTAATAACATCAATATTTTCCAATAAAACCATATTTTAGGCATTACTTAAGTGTTGAATATGCCAAAACTTTGCTGAAGTATCTTTTTAGAAAATTTAATCCACACATTTTTGGATGATACAATCGTTGTAAGTAAAGTTTTTTTTGTTTTCAAAATTACTGAACCATAATTAGATATTAACCACGGCTATGTGGAAGTTAAACCAGAGTGAATCAATCTACCCAATTCTTTTTATAAAATAATTACATATTGACAAATCAGATCTTAAAGGTTTTTGAACATCAACCTCAAAGCACTTATTCGAATAACTTCAAGCGAATTCAATTGACTTTTTACACTAAACTATACATATCTACTATAGTATCATGAGCTTCTTAAAGCATACATTCTAAGGACCTTAGGTATCAATTGCTAATATTTCTATTTTATTGGCTTATATAAAATACCCTACGTCTCTTTTAAACTAAGTAGAACTTCTTATCTGAAGTTTTTTAATTGTACAAATAAAATTCGTCCTTTCTAAAAACCCCTAGAAAATCTGCTTATTTTGATTAAGAGTATAACTTCAATAGGCAAATCCTTATGCATATAACAAAACCAACCCTCATTAAATTAATTAAATTACTCCTGTTTTATTAAACCTGAGAATATTATTCCCACAATAAACCTAAAGCGGATATACAAATAGTATGGCGCTGGGAAAGTTCCGATTTCAAAATTAAATTTTCCCTCCATTTTATATTGAACTCTCGCCTATATAAAGTCCTACATCAAACCTCCTATACCTACTTAAAACAATAACTCTGAGTGTCATATGTGACTAATGTCTGTCACTCCTACTTAATGGCCAACACAAAAGCTTTCTGTGGCGGCAACATATTAATTATGATCCCTTTTACTTTGTATATAAGTTTCTTCCTCAAAACCATCAGCAAACAGTTGCAACTAATACTCAAATTCTATCCAATATATGTAAAATATATATGTAACTGGACAAAAGGATACTCTTCGACATCCAGAATCCCAAAATTGAAGTCCCTTAATGATCCTTTACCTACTCACACACATGTGTGGCCAGGCACAAGCACAAGCACCTCTAAACAATTACACCCCTGATGACATAGCCGTGAGTGGAATTAATTTGAATATCCTCTTACATTAGATTTGGTTGTCTCCACTCCTCCTCTCCCTGTCCCTGTCCCTGTCCCTAAACACCTCTATCTCTATGCTCCTTTAGACCTTAAATTGAAGATATATAAATGTATTATAGCGGCAGTAATTAATTCAAGTTTAAATGTATTTAGGGAAGGTATACACTATACAAGCGTCTCTAGTAGCAGCAAGGGCGTGCGTAGGAAGGAATAAAGTTTTTTTGTGCAGACGTCAAACACAATACATCACTTCACCATAGACAGATCCTTAGAAAAGGATTAAGATTCGAAAATCCCTTATTACGGTTGATTTACCTATCACCTGCCTGAAAGGCTTCTGGTAAACCAATTAGGCAAAGCTATGCTGTAATCTCTCTTTCCTTCGATTCTATTTATCATTGTAAGGTGGGTTTTGTACGTAGAAAAAAGTACCTATATAAAGAAAGGATAATTGCGCGAGCACTTCACGTTCACGTTCACGTCGGTCGGTACTCAATCCTAATTGATTCAATCACACACTTCAGACGTTAAATTGCGAACGAGCGTATTGTATAGGTATACCCCCCACATCTATCTACACACCTTTACAAAACAAATTAAATTCCAAAGGATCAGCAGAAGAATATCGTCAATTGTCACCGCGTGCGACAAGGGCAACCCATCATCCAAAAGGACTCAATCAGAATGTTCCCTAGGGATATTGAAAGATGCAGAGGGTTTGCTATATTTATCTGTTCACGCGTGGGGCAAAATGCAATTACCCCACCCATCATCATCGTCGTCATTTAAAGGGCGAGAGACTCTTGAAAATCCTACAAAAGCGGGTCCTATTGAATTATCATAGCCAAGCCACCTCCGCTCCGCCTGTTCGCCTCTGCCCGTATTAAGGTATCTATCCCTTTAGCAGATGAGGGACGAACTTCATATACGCCTCGCTTCGTCTTGATGGTGTTGCTGTTAGAAGAAATACGCTTATGCAAATTGCCAATGCCCCCTGGGAACTCTGCTGTGTATCTATCCTTCGACGGATTTATTGTCGACGTCTTCTTATCCGTTTTGCGTCTATTTTATCGAACTTTTAGGATTCCAATTGCTGCTGAAAGGAAAAGGAGTCCCGCACATGAGTGCAGGTGGCAAATTGATGCTCTTCATGTCATTGTCGAATATGCGAGCGTCATATAGATTCCTTTTTGCCAGCACAGAAAAAGAAGACGAAATCAACGGAACCATGCCACTTCGGGTTCAAGTGGTGCTGAATTCTCCTCAATGATGGCAACAGCAAGAGTCTGAATCCGTTCAAGTGGCGTCTCGTCGTCATTGTCATCATTGTTGTTGTCGGCGCTCGTCGAGGTTAGATTAGACTTTGGCTAAAAACTTTTGCTATCCCAGGAATCTGCAGGGGAAGGGAAAGCTTATATACATAACATTAATGTACATACATATGAATAAATTTATACAACGATTGTGGTACACGCACTCGAGACCACATTGACTGGATGTCGTTGGGCTTAATGCAAGGCGTGCCAAGCCCAAAGCCATAGGTTAGGTATTGTATGTATATGGTTATGGTAAGGAAGCGTGTGATCGCTCTTGTAAAGGTCGCCTGAGGGCTTTTCCTGTTGTTGAGTTAATCAGTGGCAAGGATTTGCATTAGACATGAATGGGGAATTGTTTGTTTGCAAATAAAAATATAGGGAATCGATGAACATCATCAGGCAAACTACGAACCTTTGTATATGAATGTGGTAAGTACCTACTTGTGCTAAATAAATAGGAAGGATTTGAGCAGAGCGAGGGCTGTTTTTGAATTTATTTATCTCAAATTAATATTAGTCCAAAATATATGTATTTAGCTATCAAGGCAAAGGATATTATGGTTTATGGTAAGTTGTGGAAATATTTATATATTTATGTTTGTATGTATATTGAAGGGGAGGTTAAGGATAACAAGGAGCATTAATCCATGAGTTAGCTTCAAGTTAGAAAAACTTACTCCACTTGATGTCATCAGTGAGTAGAGTTCAACGAAATTATAGATTTTTTCCAATGATGGTTCAAAACCATTTTTCAATTTTAAGGGAAATTTATATGACACCTGATATCTGACTACAAGCCTTTTATTTTATGGTATCGAAAGACATCACGTAAACCTACAATATTCCGTTAAGTTTTGGTATACTTAATTAAAGTAAGAAATAGTAAAATTATTTTTAAGAAATAAATGTATTTGTTAAGTTTTTTTTTATGAATAATAAAGTAATTTAAATCTAACGGCGTTTTTTCAATAAATCAAATAAAATTCGATTAAATTATGCTATATAGAGTATGGATATCTATCTTTTTAAATACTGACGAAGAAAAAAAATTGTTTGCACATAATTTGAGAACTTGTAAGAAGGTTTTGTAAGTATAATTGAGTAGGTAAGGCGTACTTGAAGACAAATAACCTACAATAAGTTTGTTTTAATAACTAACTAACTTAGTAAAATTGAAAATTGCAGAAATGTTTTCAAATTGTAATCAAAACGCGACTTAGTACATATGAACATAATTTTTTTTGGTAATCATTAAAAGGCAACTATTAGAAAAAATAGTGAACATTATTTTAATCATCACTCATTCTATTTTGAATTTAAACCGTTACAGGGAGGGGCCTAGGCCTTTTAAGAACAATATTAGTGCAAAACATAAACAACCAAAATTGCCTTCTCTCCCAGCATGATCGCCTGGTGCAATGACAAGCATTGGCCCATGTTTTTTTTGTTCGAGTAGATTTGGTAAGTAGTACAACAAAAAAAAATGAACGAACGCAAAACAAAAATATAACGATGACGCAAGATTTCTTTGTTGCACCAGGCGATCAGACGTTTTAGGAGGATACCTGCTTAATTTTGCTCTTATCGTTTCAAGACAGAAAAAAAACTACCGAAGCACCAACACATGAAACATGTTCCGTTTTCTGGACTGAATCAGTAATTTTACATTTAAAATATTTTCTGAGACCAAATTTAATCAATTTCGTGTTGATGCACCGGGGGATCATGCTGACTAGTAGGTATATTTCTGGTACTATTCCAAAATTTGCTTCATCTGTATTGGTATTTTTTTATTACGAGGGATCCTATTTATGCAACTGAATTTGTTCTATTTTCAATACACACAACAAATGCATTAGTGTAAGATGATCGCCAGCACCTCTCACTCTCATTGTCTATCACTTTCGTGCTTATTTTGATCTCTGCTGTTCTAATTTGAGCTCCAACTCTTATTTTTTTTTTGCTTAGAGTAGAGAACAATAAATGAGTGAAAATGTGCACATGAATGCAAAAGGGGCAAGATGCAAGAAGAAAAAATTAACGATCCCATAGAAAGATTAAAGTTTTCTCCAAAAATTATTTTTATTGTACCAGGCAATCAGACGATAGAGGAAGCCTTCTGTTTTGCTTTTGCTTGACTCATTTAAAAACAAAAACGAATCAATATAAGAAATCACAAATACAAACAGGAGCGTTGCTCTTTCTCTGTATTTCGTACGGTTATGTGGATTGAAGGTAGTGATGTGCAGTTAAAGCCAAGAAACAAAGTATTAATAAATTTTAAAAATGAGGTTGGTATATTTTATATTAAAAGAATGACACTATCAAAACTATTATGAAAATAGTTATCAGCATAAAATATGTAACATTTTTAAGTTACGATTCGTTATTTTAGAAAAAGTAATTAACTGAATAAAGTTGTTTCCAGTATGCAACCTAATTCATTATGCTCTTGTTGTTGTTATGTTTTTTATAGCATATACTAACCAATATTGAGACGTACCTCAACAGATTTTTAATGTCAAAAGGTAAACCACAATTCACTAAATCAGTGACCTACCACATTTGTTGTGAAACTCATTGGAAAACAAATAGCCAACGATGAGTTTGTAAATAACTAACTAACTCAGTAAGGACAGTTACGCTTAGCCGCATTGCCATTGTTATTATTACTTCTAAGTTATGCCTATAATGCTCAATTGATACATAATTCAAACAGTTACAAGGAAGGGTCTAGAGCTTTTATGAAGAATTCAGAACGCAGCACATATGTAGGCCACAAAAAATGGACTACTCTCCCAGCATGATCGCATGATACAATTCAGAGGACATTTAAGAAAAAGTATTAATTTCTCTTTGAACCTTGTGATTTATACACATAATACTAAGCAAAAAAAGTACCTACCGACGCAAATAGTTTTCTCACAAATGATATTTTTGCACCAGGCAATTAGAAGTTGTAGGAGGCTGCCTGTATAATTTTGTTCGTATCGTTTCGAAATAAAAATAGAATACAAGTCCATAAACAAAATACTAAAAACACCAACACAAACAACCATTTTTCGTATTCTTTATCTTATGTTTCCTTTTCTGGATTAAAGTCAGTGATGTAAATTAAACTATGTTTTATTAAATTTTTTAAAAAAATATTTTTTGGAGGTTGAACCTCTTTATTCAATTGCTAAAATAAGACTGAACGATTTACAAATTTAAAACTTAAAAGTAACCTATTCCTATAGTTTCATGTCCATGCATACCTCTCTACAAGTTCCCACAGGTGGTGTCGTGTTTACTCTTGCTACGTGCTGGAATGCATTTAGCAGCCAGACGCGTTGTCAGCAAATATGATCGTGGGAATGATCATAAATTATGTTGGAGTTTTGCATGGTGTTAACTCCTCCGCCCTTTAAAATCGAACGGCCTCGTTCGATGTCCATGGCTTTATATGGCTTGGGAGGTCCTCCATCCCTATTGATCTAGGTGTTGGTATAGGGCTTAATGGAACCGGGTCTTCTGCAGCGGATGCGTCAGTCATTACCATTTCGTCTGCTGTTACTATTTTTGCTATTATTGAGTTTTTCTTCTTCTTTAGTTTTAACAGGTATACTATTGTTAACGCTGCGAAAAGGATTAATAGCGTAATAATGGCTGCGCCGTTGTACTTGTTCCGGGTCTCCAAAAGGTCAATGTATTCTGAGTTTTTAGCGTGGAGTTCTTTTATCATTTGCAGCGATAATAACTCCTCAGTATCATTTCTGATTGAAGTAGGTTGAAGGACAGCTGGTAATGGTTTATAGCCCACTACTTCCGTTGATTTGAAAACTTGATTTTGAATTCTGATTGATGTGTTATGGAATTGTATGAGATAGCTTCCATCTAAAGGTATCGTTTCTTCGTTCACTTCTATGGATCCGGTATATTGATTTAGTAATAGGATTCCTGGTGCGACTTCTTCGACCGATGGGACGTGTTGGTTATTAATCCTGGTGCAGTTGGAGGCTCTGCTATTTAGTAGATGTGGTATGCATGTTGAATTTGTTATATCGATTATATTATTACTTTGACAAATAGATAACTTATGAAATACCAAACATGAGGACATAACCCCATAGATTTTATTCTTACATTGTAAAACATTGCTGTAGGGTATCTTAAGGATAGTTTTGCCTTTTTTTATGCTTTTAATCAAAATAGTTTTACATGTTTCCACTGTTGTGGTTGGTAAACTTATCATGTATAAAATTAGTGAATTGTTTGAAGCGATTTTTATTTCTGCAAATTCTAGAGCTTCTAGGATGTTAACATACGGCATGTTTTCTTTATTTAAAATTTCTTGTATAATATCAATTTCGATATTGGACAGAATGTAACTGTTGACAATATTGGCCTTAGCCCAGTGAATTGCATATTCTAAATTTACAATTTCTTCCTTTATTAATCCTAATCTTAATTCTATATTTAAGACTATCTCGTCTTTAACATTATTGTCTTCTTGCATTTTTTTATTAATAATATTTGTGGTGTTTACAACTTCATCAATTTTTTTAATTAACATTTTGTTTATTACAATTTGATTATTGTTATTTGTTAAAACATTATTTATTTTCTCTTTGATAATATCAAAGTCATGTTTATCGGGGCTACCTGAAATAAATTTCCAGGCACTGCCTATAAAATCTATTGAGCGTTTAACTTTAGGTGAGGGCATTAGTCGATTAAGGTGGGTTTTAATTTGGATTATCTCATTTTTTAGGTAAGGAAAGATGGGATCTTTTTCTAGTGAGTTGTGTGTTAAGAACATTTCAAGTTCTTCGATTACTGCTTTGTATTGCTTAAGATCGATACTATGGATAATTTTAAATGTTCCCGCTTGAACTTTTGCTGAACCTGTATCTATGGTTATCGATTGGGCACTGGAATAATCCAGGATCTGCACCTCAGCTGCACTCGCTGCGATGAGCAATAATAAAATCAGCATTTTGTACTGGAACTTTTTCTTTCACTCCGAGATGAAATGGACTGATGTGATTTTGCGTGTTCTTAACACGGACACTTATTATTTTCTGTTTATTTTTTTTTTCTGGGGACAAGGTTGACCGAGGGCGTAAAGCTCGCGTTAAGTGTGATATTGTTCACTAGTATTTACGGCTTATTTAGGCGATAATATTCACTAGTAGGTACCTTCTTTCGGCTGCTTTAGGCGATATTATTCACTAGTACCTTTTTTCGGCTACTTTAGGCGATATTATTCACTAGTACCTTTTTTTTCGGCTACTTTAGGCGATTATGTACTTTCGGCTACTTTAGGCGATTATGTACTTTCGGGTACTATTAGGCGATTATGTACTTTCGGCTACTTTAGGCGATTATGTACTTTCGGGTATTAACGCGACTTCACTTCTCGGTCCCTGCTCGGGCGCCAATTAAACTATGTTTTATTAAATTTTTTAAAAAAATATTTTTTGGAGGTTGAACCTCTTTATTCAATTGCTAAAATAAGACTGAACGATTTACAAATTTAAAACTTAAAAGTAACCTATTCCTATAGTTTCATGTCCATGCATACCTCTCTACAAGTTCCCACAGGTGGTGTCGTGTTTACTCTTGCTACGTGCTGGAATGCATTTAGCAGCCAGACGCGTTGTCAGCAAATATGATCGTGGGAATGATCATAAATTATGTTGGAGTTTTGCATGGTGTTAACTTGTACAATCAAAGAAGAGTGTAGTAACTTGTCTATTCTAATTATTAATATTTGTTTTGTATTACATATTTCTTATTATTAATTCTCACCCTCATAGAATGACATTATTAATATAATTTGTATGAAAATTGAAATAGTTGTTTGCTTAAAATATTTACACAGCATTGATAAGAGACCGTAAATATTCGTTATTTCGAGCAAAATAACGAATCGAAGAATGAAGCCATCACTAAGCAGATACATCACTACCAGTTAAGCTTGAAGCATAATTGTTGTAGAATGGAAGAATGTCAAAGGAGTACATACAAATTACTTTCTATGTATATATGCACATTTCATAATTTGCTTCATCTGTATAGGTATTTTTTTTGTAACGAAGAATGTTCAAGTATGCTCCACATCTATACAACTAAATTTATTATGACAGCATTGACAGCACCTCTCCTCTCATTGTCCATCACTTTTGTACTGTTTCAATTTAAGCTCAATCTCTTTTTTTTTTGTTAAGAGAAAAGAACGAGAAATAATGAGTACAAATTTAAACGTGCCATTTTATCAACAGAGGCAAGATGAAAAATGAAATCGTATCGAGTATCGATCTTCAAATAAGTAAAAACTAGGAGAATGCTTGCAACAGGGCAGGATGCAAGATGCCAAAAGAAAAAAGTACCAAATGCATATAAATTATAAGGGTAAGTATAGGTTGTGCAAGTAATTAAAAAGGTAAGCTTTAACTTTAAACGTCAAAGTGCATTTAACTGGTTATTTAAGAAGAAGTATACATTTCTTTTTGATCCTAATGATTTATTATTTAAGTTTAGGCATGACTAGACGACAAAAAAAAAACGTTCTAGGAGCCTGCCTCATGAATTTTGCTTGTATAGATTTCAAAAATAAAAAAAAAGAATAAAAGTATAAAAGTAAAACAAAATACCACTAACACCAAGAACCATCTCTCTTATTCCTTATATGACCATAGAAAGAAAGAATGAGAAAGGAGTTACATAAAAATAATACTTTCTTTATTTCATGCTTGCCTGGTAGTTCAGAAAGAATTTTATATGGAATATATTTGCTGAACCCACTTAAGCCGAAGTTTTACTCAAGCACCAAGTGATCATGCTAAGTAGTAGGTATATATTTCGTGTGCTTTTTCACACTTTACATCATCCGCATTAGAATTTTTTTTGTAACGAAGAATTTTCAACACACGCAAAAACCCATTAGTATGAAATGATCGACATCCTCTTTATCTTTTTTGTCCTGTCAATCAATGACTCTTTATTTGTTTTTAAAATTGTGCACAAGAATACAAAAGGGGCAAGATCCAAAAAATATTAAAGTTTTCTCCAAAAATTATTTTTATTGTAGCAGGTGACGGATTAAGCTGTCTATTTTCATTTAAAAACAAAAACGAATCAATATAAGAAATCACAAAAACAAACAAGAGCGTAGCTTTTTCTCTGTATTTTGTACGGTTATGTGGATTGAAGGTAGTGATGTGCAGTTAAAGCAGGTCCAAGGTATTAATACATTTTTCATTTCAAACATTTTAAAAATGACATATTTTATACAAAAAGAATGACAGGATCAAAACTATTATGAAAATAGTTATCAGCATAAAATATGTAACAAAATGTTAAGTAAGTTACGATTTGTAATTTAAGAAGTAATTAACTGAATAAAGATGTCATTAATATGAAAGTATTTTAATATAAATTTAATTTAGAAGTCTAATATCTGTAGTTTGAAAGAGTAATTAGTAAGAAATAGAAAATTCACATTAAATCAAAATACTGCCTACTTTTTCATTATAGCATAGTGATAATCGCGTGCTTATTAAGAATTTTACGGAAATAAACAAAAAAATTGGAAACATTTTTTATTTTTGATGAACTAGGTGATCATTGTGACTTGCTATTTTTGTTTTTTTTTTTTTAAGTAGGCATATGACAAAATACTAGGCAAAAAAAGTACCTACCGACGAAAATAGTTTTCTCACAAATGCTCTTTTCGCACCAGGCGATCAGACGTTGTAGGGGGCTGCTTGTAAAATTTTGTTCGTATCGTTTAGAAATATAAAGAGAAGAAGTCCAAAAACAAAATACCAAAATCACCAACACAAACAACCATTTTTCTTATTCTTTATCTTATGTTTCGTTATCTGGATTAAAGTCAGTGATGTGCAATCAAAGCTGAGTAAAGTAACTTATTATGTTTTCCATTATTTATTTATTTTATTTTCTATTTTAATTATTATTATTTATTTTGTATTACATATTTCTTATTATTAATTCTCACCCTCATAGAATGACATTATTAATATAACTATTATGAAAATTGAAATAGTTGTTTGCTTGAAATATTTACACAGCTCTGGTAAGAGACTGTAAATATTCGTTACTTTAAGAAAAATAACGAATCGAAGAATGAAGCCATCACTAAGCAAATACATCTCACCAGTTAAGCTTGAAGTATAATTGTTGTAGAATTATTTATTTTGTATTACATATTTCTTATTATTAATTCTCACCCTCTTAGAATGACATTATTAATATAATTATTATGAAAATTGAAATAGTTGTTTGCTTAAAATATTTACACAGCTCTGGCAAGAGACCGTAAATATTCGTTACATTAAGAAAAATAACGAATCGAAAAATGAGGCCATCACTAAGCAGATACATCACACCAGTTAAGCTTGAATCATAATTGATGTAGAATGAAAGAAAGTCAAAGGAGTACCTACATACAAATTACTTTCTCTTTATATGTACATTTTATAATTTGTTTCATCTGTATAGGTATTTCTTTTGTTATACGAAGAATGTTCAAGTATGCTCCACCTCTATAGAACTGAATTTTGTCTTTCTTCAATACACAAAAAACGCATTAGTGTTGTCTAATCGACATTAATCAGCTGCTTTCCTCTCATTGTCCATCACTTTTGTACTGGTTTAATTTAAGCTCTGACTCTTATTTTTTTTGTAAAGAAGAGAACAAGAAATGAAGAAAGAAAGAAGAAGAAAATGAAGTAGTAGAAAAGTACAAAATGCATATAAATTATAAGAGACTTAAAAATTAAGTTGTACCAATCAATCAGACGATTAAGGCAGCTTTTTGCTTCGCTTAACTCATCATGCGTGAAGGTTTTTCAATTTCAGTAGGTAAAAAACAGGTCACGAAAACAGTGATCTTTTAACAAATTGAAGGAATATAATTATGGTTGTTTCAATAAATAGGATTTTTGTAGGCTTAACGGAGTATGTAGATTTCCTTTGGAATTATTGAAGACCGAAGGGTTTGCGTGTCACTAAAATCCGAGATAACTTGCTGGGAGAATGATTAACAGACTTAAAACTAGGGTAAG
Organism: Eupeodes corollae; assembly: GCF_945859685.1. NCBI lineage: Eukaryota > Metazoa > Arthropoda > Insecta > Diptera > Syrphidae > Eupeodes > Eupeodes corollae. The sequence goes on along the minus strand of NC_079147.1, from coordinate 208,068,179 downwards.
TATAGGTTATGCAAGTAATTTAAAAGGTAAGCTTAATCTCAAACCTCGAAACAATATTTTCTATGAATCTTATTTTGTATAACCAAAATCCAACAAATATAAATTATAATGATTATTATTAAAAAGTAACGAACAAAAAGTTGTGAACACGATTTTGATCAGTACTAGGCATTCTTTGAGGGGGGCTGTAATTCTTATTCTTTTTAAATACATAATTTAAATTGTTACAGGGAAGGGTCCAGAGCTTTTAAGAGGAATTCAAAATACAGCACATAACTAATACAAATTGCCCACTCCACAATCATGGTACATTTCACAGGTTATTTAAGAAGGATTATTCATTTCTCTTTGATCCTCGTGATTTATTATATAATTTTAGACATGATTAGACTAGTCAAAGGAAAGGTACCTACCGATGGCAAATAGTTTTCTCAAAAATTTGACCAGATGTTCTAACAGCCTGCCCAATGAATTCTGCTCGTATAGTTTTTAAAAATAAAAAAAGAATAAAAGTATAAAAGTAATAACAAAATACATACCACCAACAAAATCACTAACACAAAGAACCATCATACTTTCTTTATTTCATGGTCCCCTTGTAGTTCAGAAAGAATTTTATGTGGAACATATTTGCTGAACCCAATTTTTACTCATGTACCAAGTGGTCATGCTGAGTAGTAGGTATATTTCTTGTACTTTTTCATGCTTTTATATCACCTGCATTAGTATTTTTTTTTATAAAGAAGAATTTTCAACTATATAGGCTCCACTTCTATGCCCCTGAATTTTATGAGCTTAAATACACACAAAAACGCATTAGCATAGAATGATCGACACCCACTTCATCTTTTTTGTCCTGTCAATCGTTTAATGACTCTTTATTGGTGTTTTGTCTACTTTTGTTTAAAGAAGAGAACAAGAAATGAGTTAAAATTAGAATACGAGATTCCGCAAAGGAGTGAAATGCAAAGAGAAAAAAATATAAGCTTCGACCATGTCAAGAAATGAGTAAAAATTGTAGGATGAATGCAAAAGGGAAACAATACCGAATACGTACAAATATAAGAGCTTTTTTTCAGACAAGATTTTTGGGCACCAGGCAATCAGACGCTTTAGGCAGCTGTCTATTCTATTTTCCTCAGTTGAAAACAAAAATTAGAAAACAATGTACGTAATCACGAACACAAAGAAGAACTTATTTCTTTCTCTATGTTTTGTACCGTTTTGTGCAATTAAGTTAGTGATGTGCAGTTAAGGAAAAGTAAAAATAGATTTTTCATTAACAAGATTTTAAACAGATGTTGGTATTATAATCAATACAATTATGAAAATAGTTTCTTGCACAAAATATAAAATATTGGTAGGATACAGTAACCGCTAGTTGCTTTGACATAAGTAACGAATAGAAACAAATTGTCATAATGTTTGCAGTTTGAAATGATAAACAGTGAAGAATTTTATATTTATATTAAAACAAAATACTAGCTTCTACTTACAACTCCATTTCTATTTATATTATACTAATCATAATTTGAACATGCATAAACAGTTTTTTAATCTCAGATGGTAAAAAACAGTGACATTATCAATAACCACACGTCCATAATTTTTGCCCAAGTGATAGAATGGATATAGACAAATCTGTCGTAATTATTTTGGTTTAAATACGATGAAAACTCACACCAAAAAACAAGATGTTATCTGACAATACAGCCTCTAACGTCAATAAAAGTACTTATCCTTTGTGAGAAATACAAAGAAAAAAAATATAAGTATCATAGCCTGATCGTGTAATGTAGTCACCGTATAAAAATAATTTGATTGATTGTGACTTCCTTACAAATAATGGTGCATTATTTTTAATCAACTGCCAGGTGCCCATGCTGCAAAGAAAGTTTAGAATAGGTATGGATTACTTTAATGTGAATATTCTGTTCTTTGAAAACTATGCTTCAACCGTAACTTCTATTCGTTGCTCTCACCATCAACATCAATTCGTTACATTTATATTTGGATGTAATTGCTCATCACTACTTTCAATCCACGAAACGGTACAATACATAGAATAGAAAAAAAGGTTATATGTGTTAGTGATCTTCGTATTTCGTTTTCTGCACTTTTTGTTTTCAAATTATTTACCTAAGCAAAAAAGGTAGCTGACTAAAAAACCTGATCGCCTGGTGCAACACAGACCATTTTGGAGTAATCTCCTCTATTTGAAGTGATCGGTAACTTTTGTCTTACCTTTTTCTCACTACTCTTATAAAGCGAAAAATAAGAACGATAGCTTAAAGAAAACAAGGCGATAAATGATCTTCAGCAAAAAAATTATGAGTGTATTTGGATCATGTATCCGACAGCGCAATATTTTTTTGAGTTAAATTCTCACGCATACAAATAAATTATTTATTTCTCTTCACTGTTTAATTTTGTTCTGGTATTCTCTTGTATTACATTCCAACTAATATTAGGGTTAGTTGCTAGGGGTTTTATGAAGCACATTTGAAATCACTAATTTATTGAGCAAAGTCGTTTCTTCAGTTTTTGTCACTCGTGACACTTTTTACCAATTCATAATCTCCATTTTTTTTTTTCAAATTAAACACACAGATATTAGTTTTAATGTTTAATTGATTTAGTTTTATAGAATACTGCACTTATATGAATCTAAATTTCAACATGTTGCTTATCCACTGAGTGTTAAACTTACCTTACTTATTAAATTCCAAAAAGAGCCCTTTCTTCAAATTAATTTCTGAAGTTCATCCTGAGAAACTGAGAAACCTCTTAAATCTAATAAACCAACATTTTCTTGAGTATAATATTTCCCTTCTGTGTTCCGCATTCAATTAATATTATCATTTAACAAAGATGTTCTTGTTACAGAAACCATAAGACTTTCTTAGCTTACCAACCTACCTACCTTATAAGAGCTCCAATTTGATGAATTATTTAAATCATAGAACTGAAAACCTTTTCTCTGTGTCAAAAGAAGTCCAGCACAAATGAACACAAAACGTTAAGTTATATGCAAATGAATGAATAATCCAATTATTATCGTCATCATCATTACTTAGACTTGCTCTTAAGACTTCTGTTCATCTGACCGTTGAGTGAAGGTGTACTTGAGAAAACAGGTTGGTATCAAGCTGGAGGTTAATGGGGTTTTGAATTTCGTATGTGTGATGCTAATTTCTGTTATTTTCATAGCATTCCAATGAAGTTTTAGAACCAAGAAGTTTTTGAAACCGCTCCCATCTAGAAGTTTTGAGGTAAATCTGAAAAAAAAACTTTCAAAGAGAATTTAAGAAAATTTTAAACTTTTTCAAGTGAATTTCGACCCCTTTTAAAAGGCCCGCACCTGCATTCTTATGCGACTTTAGTGCATTAATTAACTTTAAGATTTATATGGAAAATATTTCAAGTGTGCATCTCAAGATTGCCCAAAAGATAATAATAGTTATAGGTACCTATTTACATACATATGTATGTAGGTTCATCTTCCCTTTTAAATACGAAGAAGAGTCCTCAGAATTCTATGGAGTTAGGTTCGTTGGAAATTCAATTTTTGTAATGTCAATGGCAGGCAAACGGGATTGTGACAGGAAAGAGAATATCCCCGAACCATTTTCCAAATCAAATAGCGAAAATTTGAAATTATTCTCGTGAATTCTGCGAAGCGATGCAGAATTTTCTATATCGTTTGGGCAAGTTGAGTGGAGTCGCAGTCGAGACCGTGAGGCAGCAAGTAACTCTCCCTTTACGAGGCACGGGCAGGCGGGAGCGGGCGGTCGAGGCGCTTATAGCCAAATGGAGTGAGTAAAGTGAATCCTAAAGCTTTTGAAAGCAAACAACAATCCTATCCTGGATGTAAACTGTGACTCCCTTCCCGTGGGCAATAAACTAAATTTTTCACCCGCATTTCGATGCAGATGCAGACGCGTGGAAAGCGCATCTATATACAATATGTCCGCATTTGCGAGCAGCAATTTTGAATTTTAGATGGGGTGGGAATGGTAAAGAGGGAGATGTATGGTTCTTCGTGTTAGGCGCGTCACATAGCTTGGAAATATTTGTAAATCTGGGCCCCCTCTTGAGGTTCCTAAAGTTTCGATATACCTATATCTATGTTTATACAAACATTTATAGAAGTTTGAATTTGGAGGGAATATTGCTCCGGCAAGTGAGGTGGTAAGTATAGTTATGCTAGAGACCAATTTTGAATCGGAAACCGACAGACAGAATATAGCATTTGCAATATAAATGCGGGAGAGTGTTACTGACGTCTGACAAGTAGGTAGGTAGATATTTCGAGGAATATAAAGAACACAAAAACGCAAAACAAACAAAAAATGGCGCCCTGGCTATATCCAATCGGATATTACTTCCAGCGCTTTGATTTGCAGAATTGGATTATTCTATTGTATCCTTACTGCCAGCCATCACACAGTCTGCGGTGATTGGAGCTTCAGGGGATGCGAATGCGATAAAGCAGTGGTGGTGGGTCGCAGGTGGTATGAGTTGGAGCTGTATAGCTGATGGTGGGTAGTTTTGATATAGAATTGGAATTCGGCCGTTTGGACAAATTAAAAATTTTCAGTTCACTTATGTATGAAACGAGCCGAGCGCGAACTTCACGCAACACTCAGCAGACTGTGGCGGTGATAGCAGGACGGAGGCCGCAGCCGCGGCCGTGGCACGACGGCGGTATGGACAGGATGATTTTGATTGTTTCCAATGTGCGAGATTTAGAAGTTTTAATTGGATATTTTTTGGGGGGAAGAAACTTTGTACCCAGTTGAAGTTTTTGTTACCTCAGTAATGACAAATGGAGTTGTCTCACAGTGAAAACCAGACAAATATTGATACATCTATAATTCCTTATCAAATGGAAGGCTATCCATAAAATTGAATTAAAATGCTGCGGAGTTCAACAAACTTTATTGAGTGATAAAAGTTCATTTGATGTTAAAGTAACCTTTTGTTCTTGCATCCTCCTAAAAACCTAAATAAACTAAATAAATATGTTGGCTTAGAAATCCTATGAATTTTACTCCCGGTGAGACTACTCGGTCCACTGGCCTTCGTATTCGTTGTAAAACTTAATTATGGAATTCAACGGATGAACTACATTGTCGATTTCTCAAACTACCTTATCATTTCTCAACTTTCCTATCCACTGACAGTTTCTGACATATGATAACTTTTAACCTTCATTTCTTTTGTTTTCGTTTTACTTAAAATTCACTTAAGATTTGTCTTGAAATTAGAGCAAATTTTAGATCATAGAAATTGTGTAGAGTGTGAAAGGGCTGCGATTTCAATGATATTCGAAAAGTTGAACAAAATGTCTGTAGTGTAGGGCATGTAACCGACATTCGTTCATCATTCTTCTGTCGGAATTTGTTATAGAAAAATTATGGGAAATAATTCAAATTGTCAATTTAAATTTAACTAAATCGCCCGATTTTTCATAATCAAAAAACCATAATGAACATCAATATTATACAAAACTATTATTTACATATATACTTTAGAAGACGAAATTGGTCTGTTTCCGCTACGCGTTTGAGACACAAACCTCAAGCATGAATACTTAGCTTATATGATAATGCTCATCTGGTATAACTGTAGAATACCTACGCGAAAAGATATGTAAGTTTATTCGTATACTATGGTGTATATAATATATTTACTAGATCTAGGGGGCTAGTAATATAGCTATCATTGAAATCAATCCTAGTTTTTTTCTTTTTTTGGAAACACGAATTAAGAACTAATCGATTTCAAATTACTCAATCATTTCTTCCAAGAAGATTATGGCTGAATCACAAACACGCTCCAGCTTCGGCTTCGTCTGCGTTACGGTGGGCCTGCTTCGAGGTTGCTTTGAATGACATTTCTATTATAGCTATAGAGCAAATATTTTGTTTGTTGACATTTTTGTTCAGCTTTTGAGCTGTCAGACAAAGCAAATGTTCAGATAATTGAACTAGAGCTTCCGTTTGGAGTCACATTACGTTACATTACGTTCTTTTCCTTACGATTGTCAAACGAAACGTCAGGTAGAAGCTCCATTGTGATAGCATGAATTGAATTCGTATGGCTGAACTCGTAAACGTCAGGTGAAGCCGACGCTGAAGCGTGTTTGTGATTCAGCCATTAAAGCCTGGATTTCAAGCAGTCAAACATTATCAATGACAGAAATTTTCAATGATAGCTTGATTCAAAGACTTGCTTCAATGATGAAAACCAATGATAGCTATAATTGGCCCATAACTGAGTAGTACTTGAATTCCAGTTTCACTGTGATGATTTATCGTGAAAAAATAACGTACCTGAAACTTTATATATGATACAAAATTCCACTTATAACGTTAAAGTACTTCCTGCAATATGTTGGAAAACTCAAACCTTAACATCTATAACTCGATCCCTGTCAAATTAAATCCATAAAGTCTTTGCATACATTTTTCCTTCTTCTGCGTATTTTATTACCGTAGTTGGAGCAATAAATTGTATGCAATTACTTTCTTGAATTCCTTATTCTTACCTTAATCCAAACTAATTAAGTGATGGTTGTTTATGTTTTATAATCCCAAAAGGTATACAATTAACGTCTAGCTTCTTGGTAGTGCCTTTATATACCTAAACCAACCCAGAAGTATCATAATTCTTTTTTCACAAAACAATATAAACAAGTTCATGGTATATTAAATGCCATATTTACCAAACAAAACAACTTGTCGCCGACCGCTTTCGCTAACAATTTACACAAATAATTCCGGACCATTTAAGAACTCATCACTTCATCTTTCGGAAAAGAGGAAAATCCAAGCATCCCCATCTTCCCATCCCTATTTTAGTGTTGTGGAAATTCACTTGAAATAAATACAAATATATAAACGAAAACAAAAAAATAAACACTACAATTTACTGATATCCCAAAAGTCGACGACGACGACGGACGTTGGTCCATCTTCTCATTTTCATGTTTGTAAATAGCGAAACACAACCATCAAATTACCCTGTTACACGCTCACTTCAACATCGACCATATCCAAACCTCTTTCTGTCCTAATTTTGCCCTTAAATTTCTTTGATAAACTATGCTTGTACCGTTTTGCCAGCACCCAGCACCATCACCAGCATCAACGTCTTCAATGTCAAGATAATAATGACCAAAGACCAACCCCACATTGACCCACATTTACAATATAAAGAAAATGTTAAGAAACGGCAGGAGGTTAGAACAATGTGCACTATAGGAACCCACCTCAATGGCCCGGACGGACATGTCTAAGGCTGAACCCAAATGTTTGTTCACAGTGTAAACGCAGAATTTATTGACCAAATTCTAGCGGCAATAGAACATTAAACAGGATATGAGAACCAATAAATAAAGGACACACATAAATTCATATACCTAGGTAGTCTATAGAAATAGTAAATATAAGCAAAGATTCTATATGGCGATAACACAGTCAAAGCTCTCTAGTGCATAGTTACATACACAAAATTTTAGTGAACACAGTTAATACGTTGGAATGTCATGTTAGAGGTCTTGGGTTTAATACCCGCCTGTGCCATCAAGAGTTTGTTTTTCAGGGAATTAACAAATCCACAAAAGTAATTCTGGTCATGAAAAATGCTTTCGCAAACTATTCGTTTGGATTCAGTTTAAAAGGCTGAAAACTGTAGGCTCCCTCCATTCTTGACAACAGCACTCGCAAACTGGAATGGTTGAGAGTTGTAAGCCACAAGGATATAGCTCTCAACGAACTGCTGTTGCGCCTACTAATCTATTATATAGACATCAAGGTTACAGCTTAAAGTATAATTTTATGGGAGAACCATAGATTTTTGAAATAAAGAAATACTAGCGTAAACGTGCGGTAACTCCCATGACCAAATTTTTTTGTCAAGTTCAAAATGAAATAAACCATATGTCTCAGAGCTTCTGTAGTCAGTATTAGTTTTACTAGTCTTTTATAAAATTAGAGTAAGCATTTTCAATTGTTGCTCTTAAGTTTATCTTTTGTCAACTACTTCCTATTTTTGACATTTTCAGGCTTTAAAAGCGATTAACGTGCCAATATTATGGTTTTTCCATAAATCAATTAATTTTACTCTTGTGTAAAACATGCCCATATAAATCTTACAAAAATAAAACAAATATGAAAGATGCAAACGGTTTGATAAGTTTTGAAAGCTTAAGCTGGGTGTTCCCACAAGTTTAGAATAAGAGAATTATATCCCTATATTCAATATGACCGCCTCGATGTGATCTAACATATTTTTTTATAACTTGAAGCAGAGGTTGGTTCGAGAACTCGAAAAATCGTAAATAAAATTGACTATTTAATATGTTTGAATTTGCTATACACGAACCCAAGTTGCTTTTGAAAAACGCTTTCACATCATTGAAATTTCGGAAACTCATCTTCAGCTTAATTTAAGTTTCTTAGCAAACATTAAAAGTTTAGGGCTTTTTGAAAGTGGATTATTTCAAAAATATATTAAATATCAAACTTGGGACCATACTAGTGTAAACTTTTCAAAAATTATTTGTATTTATCTTTAGACACTGGATATTTTCAAAATATTCTCCGGATAGAAGACGTCCAGATGTGGACTATACTCGCAGGTCTAAATGGAACGTTTGTACTTTTAAAATCGTTTTTCTTGCAGAGAGATTTTGAATGTTGTTGACATTGTAACTTGAATACATTTACTCTACGTGAATGTAGGATATAAAGTAGATTTTTCAAGACGAGTTTCCCTTAAAAAACTGATATATAACTTAAAACTGTAGGAATGCTTTCTAAAGTAGAAAGTTATCGAACTATTTATTCATACCATGTTTTGACGGAAAAGATTTATCGTAAAAAAATCAAGAACTGTCACTATTTGGTCTTTAGAATTAAGATGGATACAAATTATTCATTTCAAATAAAAGTTCAATTTTCTTCAGCTGCTGTTATAAGGTATTAATTAAAATTCTTAGAAGCTTGGGTGTAAACATTGATCTTATGGTAAGTGTGTACAATAATGGAGGGTGATTTTAGAAATATGTTTAGATAAAATTTTGCCAGAAGTATCATCCAGTTTATAATTTTAAGATTTCTGAGATATCAGTATTCTCAGAAAAACATTTAAACAAAATTCCTCAAAAAAATTGTTTACTTTTATTTTTTTTTTGCTGTCAGAAATCTGAGAACTGAATTTTGACGATTCGATTACTCAAGAATTCTCTATGACACAATTCAAAAAGCTATACGAAGCTGATTAGACGGCTATGTAAGAATGTGAATAGTGAATTCTGTTTAGATTTCATTTTTCTGCTTTGTCAATCCTAATGAGAAATTTCTCAGAAATCTAAGAAATGTACATACAATGTCCAAATCATAATTCCGAAAACTTTTGCCAAAGAGAGTTCCGATTGTACTCGTCCAACTGATTCGAACGAACATTTGAGCAAAACTCATTAGGCTCTTTGATAACATGAAATAAATTGATACTTCCTTGCGGCAGGACCTCTCAACCAACATCTCTACATACATAGACGAACACACATATACCTTTGCGTAGGTAATATTTGTTAAGTTGTCGCCGTTGTGGTTGAATTTGGTTTGCTTTTTGGAAATCAATATGTAGGTATAAGGTTTAAACGTTCAGAAGATGGAGGCGTGTATATCGTCTGATGTTTATTATGCTGGCCAAACGAATAGAGTATAAACCTACCACCTCTTGAACACGCACTCCAAGGATGTAAGTGATGGAGTCGTGTCGTTAAAACAAGTTTCCATCAAAGTTTAATTGAAATTTTGTGCAGGATATAGAGTAGAGGAGGATAGGATAGGTAGCATGCCACGCAGGCACCTCAGGCGTTATTCTTTGGTTTTGATCACAGAGGAGGAAAAATAGTAGGTAATATACTTTCATTAATATATTTAATGGTTTATGTTGGGCGTTAGGCTCAAGCCATCCCGTATAAGAACTCCCTATACCTGCTCCTCGAGGAGTCTATGATATGTACAATGTACAATGTAGGATGTCGCTAGGTATGTCTATGCCAATTACCGAAAGAGTATAACATCACAAGAAACTCAAATATGTTGTGTAGATTCCTATAGTTGGATGGACAATATGGAGTCTTAACACGATATTGAAGTTAACTACGGTTATCTATGGATTGGATATGTTAAGGAGGAAGGAACATGATGACGTAAGGATGTTAAGTTGAACTAGAACTTTCACCTGATGGTAACTATAAATATTATTACCTACGGTCTAAGTTATGTAGAAAATTTAAGTTTACTGAAAAAAGTTAAGTTCAGTTTCCTTAACAAAGTCATTATGAGTTTTGTTTTTGCATAGCATCGAAAATCATGTATAGCCGCGTTTTGTGAGCTTATACTTATAAGTCCGAACTCCGAAGTACCCTAGTGGAGTGATGATTATTCTTCATGACAAAAAAAACTTTTGCAAATAACTTAAAATTCTATTCATGCACTCACTGATTAAAACACTGGTCGACAAAATTTGGTCCACAAATTCAAATCTGGCTTTAAAATTTTTCTACATGCATAAGGTTTTTTTTTAAATTTGCTACATGTGCTCAAGCTCAGATATATCCGTTTTTACATTAATTTTAGATTTCTAATAATATGTTCTAAAAATTAATGTTATAACCTTAAGACTACGAGATTAAGGTTGGTTGCCAGTTGAAGACTGAGATCATGAAGTTCAAGATTATTACAAAAATACATTTTTACAGGATATTTTTAAAAATTCATTGGATTCATAGGACGACGACGAATTTGTAGCCTAACAATTCATATTAATTGAGTTTCTGTCTTTATCTAACAATTTAATATTGAACTTATATAAACTTTGTATATAATGATACATACAAACAATTTGAGGTGTTAGTCGGGTGGTAGTGGTAGAAAAAGTAGAAGTGACCATCCAATATAAATGCTACCAAACTTTCTATGTTAAATTTCCTCTTAGCCCAAATATAAGTTTATACGTTTGATAATTTACTTAACAGATTTTAAACATTCTTCATTAAACAGACAAGTATCCTAAAACTTAGTATAAAAGATTGGAAGATCTTCTAACATTGGCCGAGTCGTCACAAATCTTCAGTTGGGTGACAGCTTCCAGTTTTGTATCAAGGTAAAATTATCAGTTTGTACGTTTAGTTAATTTTATTCAAACTTTAGCCAATTTTTTGCCGACAGTTTTTGGTCTTTGAAAGAACTCAGAAAATAATTTTCTTAACAGATGACAGAAAATATGAACATGTTTGTCAAGATTGAGGTGAAGATTGTGTGGAATTTTGACGGTGTCCTCAAGAATTGTGTACTCATATCAACCTGCATCCCATAAACATCGACTGGATTTTGTCTACTAGATAAATTATAAAGTTTATAAAGTTTGTTGATGCGACCAATCCTTTTTAACTTACCATAGGAAGTTATTGTAATGGGTCCGATTTGTCAAATTGAAGATTTTTACACTTCTCGACGTTTCAAGGTCCCTAGAGTCGAAATAAAAGATTTTTACAAAGATGTGCGTGCATGCGTATGTACTTTTGTACTTCCGTACGTTCGCCACGTATTTTTCGTAGTCCATAGTTCAAGAACCAGAAGAGATATCGACTTTAAATGAATGTTGTTATATAGATAAAAAGGCAGAAAGATGCAGAAAGGGCTTTCAAATTGCGTGAGTGGTTTTTTTTACCGTAGCAGTTTAAAAAAAGGTGAACGTTTTGGTTAACCCTAAATATTTCGCAAGCCAATGATGCTAGAGAAAACAACTGAAAACAAAATTTATCTCCTCGAAAATTTTACGAATAAAAAATGATTTCATCTCCAAAACAATTTTGTGCAACAAAAAATAACGTTTCTAACATCTGGTAAAATTTTGAGAAAAATCAAATGGACAGTTTGTTTATAAAAATAAAAACTTAAGAAAAACATTACTCTAAGTTGGTAAAAATTTAATTTCGACTTAAATATTTTTTCAAAAACTTGATATTACGGCTTCAAACTTATTTTTCTTTTTTTATTATTTTTTTGTATTATATTGTTTTCAACATTCGGAAAAAATTTGAGAAAAATCGAATTGACAGTTTTTTTTACAAATAATAAAAACTTAAAAAAATAAAAAAACCTGGTAAAAATTGATTCTTGACTCAAATATCTGTTCCAAACTTTGAGATATTGGCTTTAAACTACTTTAATTTTATTTTTTCAAATATTGTTGTCATTAATTAGTAAAATTTTGAGAAAAATCTAATTGACAGTTTCTTACAAACAATAAAAACCTAAAAAAAAGCAATGCTAAAACTTGGTAAAAATTTACTTTCGACTCAAATAGCTTTTGAGAAATTAAAAATATTGTCTTCAAACTCCTTTTAAAGGGTGTCCCAAAATTAACGCAAGATTTGAATTAAATAGAAAACGCCGTTTTTAGTCTTTTGATAGTTATATTTTTATTGACTCGTAAAGTACATATGATAGGGTTATGTATGGAATAACACATCGGACAAATGGACTCCACGGCTTTGCATGCACATGCGCACTCTTTTGTTGAAATTTTCCATGACCATTCTGCATAAATGTGGCTGAATTTCGTTGATGCAGCGTTGAATCTCCTTCTTTAATGCACGGGTGGTTGTGGGCTTGTTGACATAGACTTGTGATTTCAAATAACCCCATAAAAAGAAGTTTAATGGTGTTAAATCACACGATCTAGGAGACCAATTTTGATCACCAAACCGAGAGAGTACACGATCTGGAAATGTCTCATGCAGTAATTGAATTGTTTCACGGGCTGTATGACATGTGGCACCGTCTTGTTGAAACCACATATTGGACACATCAATATCATCCAATTTATCGAGCACCAGTAACAGTCACTGCTTGACCAGCATCATTTTCAAAAAAATATGGCCCAATTATGCCTATAGCCCAAAATCCACACCATACAGTCACGCGTTCTGGATGCATTTGTTTTTCGACAATCACATGTGGGTTCTCCGAACCCCAAATGCGGCAATTTTGGGCGATTTACAAAGCCATCAAGATGAAAATGTGCTTCATCGCTTAGGATGATTTTGCTCGAAAAATCAGGGTCCATTTGTTGATGTTCAATAATCCATTAAACGAACTCTCTTCTCTGTCCATGGTCATTAGGCTTCAATTGTTGTGTAAATTTTGTGAATTTTGTAATCATAAAGACACAGATTTTTGGTGAGTATACGCTGTAGAGAGGTTCTTGAAATTTGCAATTCTTGTCCACGACGTCGAATGGAGGTTCCTGGATTGTCAGCAACACTCTCACGCACTGCTTCGACATTCACATTTGAACGGCTTGTTTTTGGACGACCAGTGTGTTTGGCGTCTCCAACGGATCCAGTCTCCATGAATTTTTCAACTAATCTCTTCACAGTTGACGAAGTTAAAACACTATTCCGACCATATTTTGTATGAAATTTTCGAACTGCAGCCGCCAAGCTTTCACTATTTTTGAAATATTCTTTAATTATGAAGACACGTTGTTCTATCGTGTAACACTAAATGTTTAATAACCCTATGCTGTTAGCTGTCAAATTGCTTTTTTTTCAGGGTTGCCAACACTTCACTGCACAAATGGCGGCAAATTCAAATCTTGCATTAATTTTGGGACACCCTTTATTTCACAGAAATTCAGTAGTTTTTTTTTATAAAAATCCAACAGTCCGTTTTTTAATAAAAAAAAAATCTACAAAAAATAGTAGGTACGCAAATTTGGTAAAAATTGATGTTCAGTTCTTGATATCTATCATATTAATTTCAATTATAAAATTTGTAAAAATTTAAGAAATGCAACTAAAATTTGTAAAAAATTGTTTTCCACTAAAAATCTTTTTAACAAAACAGATTTTCAAACTTAACTATTTCTTTATATGCAAAATATTGTTAGTAATTTTTAAATTTTTAAGAATAATTCAACTAACAACTTTTTTAACCCAACACGGAACCTACTAACTTTTAAGCAAGACAAATCGACTCTTTTTAACTTTGTTTTTGTGTGACTTCTTTTTCGTTATTTTGGCAGACAATTTTCGTAGTTTTTAAATTCTTTCAAAATTTTGAAAAATTTTGTTGTTGTTTTCTGTCTAAACGCTTTTTGGCTGAAAATGATCGCATGAAAATTATCCAATATCCAATTATTTATTTGAAAAAAAAATTGGCTGTTTCGTCTAGAGTTCAAGCCATGACAAGAAGTCGGTGTTTACAGGGTCCATAGACAATTGATAATTTTGTTTGCAAAAAATCTGCCAATATTGAAAACAAGATCTTCCAATAGTATATACTTTGATTATAAGAAGCTTATATCATGAAGTTCTGTTTGTGGTAAGGTTGTAAATTGGTTCGTTCATAGTAGATAAGGTTCTGAAAACAAACAAATATTTATTCCACCAAATTAGTTTTTCGAATCATTTCGGCTTACGTTTTCTGTAAAGAGCAAATTTTCTGTAACTTAATCTTTTTTGGGACTTTGAAGAAAATGTTGTTCTTTACAAAAACAACAACAAATTCTGTGGTACAGAATTATTGATCCGCTGTTCGGAGGACTACCTTGAAGTAAAATACCTCCGTTTCGTAGAAAATCGAATAAAAACCTGAGGACATAACTCACAAAGTTATTTTAGTAAAAATCCAAGCTCCTACAAAAACTATATTTTTAATTCCATATAAGAGTATTTAAAATACTAAATACTGTACGACATGACAACTCCCTCAAAAATGCAAAAACTTTTCACAACTTCTATCATTTTAAGGTACATTTAATAGCTTAAAAAACGATGTAGTAGATACAAAATAAAAGTGACATCAAGTACACTCCCCGTTAACGTTTGGAATATTGAAACAAATTAAATAATTTTACTACATATGCCACCATTTAATTTTCTGTTGAATGTTGAAATTTTGAATTGATGATGTTTTCCGTGCCTACACAGCTAGTTGAATTAATTTTATTTACCAAATTTAAATAAATTCAACAAATAAACCCAAAACTCATAGAATATTGCCTCCATACATTTTTTTTGGCTGGACACACATTAAGTTGTAAAATTTGAACTCAGTTCGGTTTGGTTATTGGTTTACCTCGAAATTAAAAAAAAGAACGTTTCTCCCAACTTGACAGTAATTATCGCCAAAGTCAATGAGGTTTGTGTGTAAATGCGGTTGATGGAATGGAATTTTAACATTTTGCCAATTATTTCATTTCATATTATACATTTGAGTAATATGAAATGAATTGTATAGTTTTTGGAAATGTTGTTCTTTGTTGTTTTTTATTGATTTATATTATTTGCAGTCCATATTTGAATACAAATTGAGTGATATTTTTTCTGTTTGAAAGCTAACATTTTATGGGAGGACATTATACGTACCGCATGTACATACTATATGTTAACCAGATAACTTGAAAAAGCTTTGGTTTGTTCCTAATACGAAATTATGAAAACTAAAATCAGCTGGTTTTGATAACACAAGTCTTATCATCTCACAAATCGCCTTCCAATAGGTCATCAGTTCTTAGATAAGATTTATTTTAAACTTGTTACGAAGGAACTTAGAACTTTGAAATGCAATACAACAAATATAATTTTCTTACATTGAGATGAAATTTACTTTGCTAAAAATATAGTCTTGGAGACTACACTATAAATATGATTTCTGTCATAAAACCACCACGGTTTTCGATTATTTTTTCCAAAATGTTTGCTATAGAAAAGCAGTAAAGCAGTGAATGTTGTCCTCTTAGTAGTCAATCGTTTCGGGTTTATGCCGCCGCAGACATAGCAACTTTACAACATTCCACTGCCAATAGTAAAACTGCCTTAAGTCGTACGATCTTGATGTCCAATTTACAGGCCTGTAACATGAAACTTCAATAAAATCATTTAATTCGAAATCTAATTTTGAATACTCTTACTAGCATTTTTTATTTCTTATAAATAAAAATAACGCTTTAATTTTTGTTCAAAAACATTATTTTACGTTAACAACAAAATTGTGCATAGAATGATATGAGTTTAAAATCAATATCTTAATTTATTCTCTAAAAAAATTGAAAATCTGTTTTCATAAATCTTGCGAAATATTTTTTGTGGATTCTTATTTTTTATAAAAAAAAACTGGCTTGTTGGATTTTTTATAAAAATGTTAATAAATTTTATTAACAATATTTTTTCTAAGATAAAATTAGTTTGATTTTTATAATTTTTGCGAAGATATTCAAGCTCGAGAATCTATTTTTAATTTTTGTAAGAAAAAACTGACTTCGATATTTCTCAAAATGTTTTCATAAAATTATGTGAAGGTAATATCATTTTTTTTTGTAAAATATTCGGTGTGATAAACATCTTAGTTTTAATTTTTTTTGATTCATCAAAAAACCCTTAATTTATTGTTTTAATTATAATAATTTTGTATGACGTCACAATGTGTAGTTTAAAATGTCATTGAAGTCGTTAGCGATATTGATTTGAAAGATATTTGGAATCAACCAAAATGTTCATTTTTTTTACATGCGACATATGTACTTGTATGTGTCGAACTCGATTTTATGAAACATGGCATGACGATGGTAGATAGAAGTCGAAAAAAGTGGGTCCCGCTATTCCGTCCGTCTATTCTCGCCCCTAAGCCCCAAACCATTGAGTCTATATGAGTTCAAACTTGAAAACTAAGATTTTAAGTAAATTCAAGTCAGGCAGGCTTTTTTTTTCATTTTCTTAAGACTTAAATTAAAAGTAGTCCTCATAAAAATTTGTTGGTCAAAATTGGAAAATTAAAATTTTCTCAAAAACAAACCGATAGATTTTTATTAAATTTTATTTCTTACCCTGGCTTATTTCGGTTATATAAAAATACTGATGTATTGCTCCAAAGTGTACCGTCCATATAATCATTTTGTTTGTTTTTAAGTTTTCTCAAGAACTTATGAAAGGATTTTAATAATTTTTCTGTGTTATTAATAATTGATGTTCAAAAATGTCATTATTTGTATGGATATAAAAAAAATATTTTTTTTTCAATTCGATATTCCGATAAAAAACTTATATTTATGCGCACTACAAAATTGTACAGGAAAATTTGTATATACATACATACACATAAAACAAAATAATTTAAAAAAATAGCTCTTACCATAGGAAGTGCGTTCATTTCAAGTTCAAGCGAAATGTAGATAGAACCTATCTAATAATGGCTCTCAGTTCTCGATCCCTGCAACGACTCGCACACAGGAATGGTTGAGAGTTGTAAGTCACTAGGCTCTGGTTCTCTATGGACTGTTGCGCCACCTAATTTATTTATTTATAGTAAAAAATACACCCACTCAATCTGTAAAACAAAATTCATTTGAAGTCTTTATCTTTACTGGTTCATGAGATTTAGACTACAAAAAATGGCATTCTGAACGTACGAACACAGGCACAAACAGACATCTATCTATAAATCTACGATTTAGATTCTAGGGACCTAGAACCGTGGAAACATGGCAACATTTTCAATTTGACAAATCGGACCGATTACAATTATGAAGTTAATAAAATAAGTTTTATGATTTCTCAATAAAGTCTTTATTTGAGTGCCATAATGACATTATTTGATAGG